>NW_027182830.1:1452500-1455000 GCF_041146395.1 Eulemur rufifrons | reverse complement strand
CAGGCTTTCTAAACTCTAAGAAAGCAAGAAGTCTGAGAATTAGATTTATGGTTAGGATTATCGTTAGTGTTAAGGATGAAGTTTAGTGTTAGGGTGAGGACTTAGGGTTAGGGATTAGGGTTAGGGTTAAAGGTTACTCTTAGGTTTAACGGTTACACTTTGGTTTAGGGTTGAGGTTTACGGTTAGGGTTAAGATGAGGGGTTAGGGTTTGGTACAGGGTTAGGGTTAAGTGTTAGGTTTAGGGTTGAAGATTAGGATTAGGGTTAGGATTAAAGGTTAGCGTAAGAGTTAACGCTTAGGGTTAAGGTTAAGAGTTAGGGTTTAGGGTTAGGTTTAGGGTTAGTTTTAGGGTTAGAGTTATGTGCTATGGTTTGTGTTAGAGGTTAGGGTTAGGTTTACTGGTCACGGTTAGGGTTACGTTTAGGGGTTAGCATTAGGGTTAGGGTTAGGGTTAAGGGATAGGATTAGGGTTAAGTGTTGGGCTTAGGGTTAGGGTTTAGTGTTAGGGTTATCATTAAGGATTAGGGTTAGGGTCAGGGTTAAATGCTTGGGTGCGGGTAATGGTTAGGGTCAGGATTAAGGTTCACGGATAGGGTTAGTGTTAAGGGTTACGGGTAGGTTTAGGGTTCAGGGTTAGTGTTAGCATTAGGGCTTAAGGTTAGGATTAGGCGGTAGGTTAGATTTAGGGTTAGATCTAGGCCTTAGGGTAAGGGCTAGCGTTAGGTTTAAGAGATAGGGTTAGGTTTAATGCTTAGGATTAGGGTTAGGGTTTGGGGTTAAAGTAAGTGTTAGGGGTTAGGTTTAAGGATCCAAGGTTAGGGTTATTTTTAGGTGTAGGGTTAGGGTTATGGATAAGGGATCCCATTAGCATTAAGGGTCTTCCTTACTGTAGGGTTAAGGGTTAGGCTTAGAGTTAATTTTAAGGTTAGGGTCAGTGTTAAGATTTAGGGTGAGGGTTAACGGTTAGGGTAAAGGTTAAGCGTTAGGGTTAGGGATTAGTGATTAGGGTTTTTGGTTAGTGTTAGGGTTAGCGGTTAGGAGTTAGTGTTTTATGAATGGGTATGGTTTGAATTAGGATTCGAGTTAGAGTTAGGGTGAGGTATAGGGGTTAGGTTTAGGGGTTAGTTTTAGGGTAAAATGATAGGATTAGGGTTACGGGTTGGGCTTAGGTTTAGGGTTAAGGTTTACTGCTAGGGTTAGGGATAGGGTTCAGGATTATCTTTAGGGGTTCTGGTTAGGGTTAGGTGTTAGGTTAGTGTCAGGGTTAGGTCTAGTCGTGAGGGTAAGGTTTAGGGTTAGCTTTAAGAGCTAGGGTTAGGTTTAATGGTTAGGATTAGGATTTGGGTTAAGGGTTAGGGTAAGGCTTAGGGGTTAGGGTGAAAGGTTAGTGTCAAGGGTTAGGGATTTTTTTAGGCATAGCGTTGGGGTTAGAAGTAAGGGTTACTGTCAGTGTTAGGGTTGTAGGTAGGGTTACGGTTAGGGTTAGCGGTTTAGAATTAGGGTCAGGGATTAGGTGTCACAGTGATGACTAGGAGATAAGGTTAGAATTATGGGATAGGGGTTGTTCTCAGGAAATGGGTTATGCATTAACGTTAGGATAAGAGGTTAAAGTTAGGCGCACGGTGAGGTTTACGTGTTAAGGGGAGAAATAGGAACAGGGTTGGGTGTTATGTTCAGGGTTAGGGTTATCTGTTAAAGGTATTGTTTATGCTTAGCGCACGGGCCCTGTCTGCATTAGGCGGGCGGGGGGAGTTTAGGGGGCTGGGATTGTACCCGGGAACCCACTCTATCATACTCTGGGTTTGAGCCCTTGGGTTTTATGCAGGAAGCAGTGGTAGAGCCTCCTTTCACGCATGGCATGGGAGGATTGCAGGCTTTCTAAACTCTAAGAAAGCAAGAAGTCTGAGAATTAGATTTAGGGGTAGGATTCTGGTTAGGGTTAAGGATGAAGTTTAGTGTTAGGGTGAGGGCTTAGGGTTAGGGATTAGGGTTAGGGTTAAAGGTTACTCTTAGGTTTAACGGTTACACTTTGGTTTAGGGTTGAGGTTTACGGTTAGGGTTAAGATGAGGGGTTAGGGTTTGGTACAGGGTTAGGGTTAAGTGTTAGGTTTAGGGTTGAAGATTAGGATTAGGGTTAGGATTAAAGGTTAGCGTGAGAGTTAACGCTTAGGGTTAAGGTTAAGAATTAGGGTTTAGGGTTAGGGTTAGGGTTACGGTTAGTTCTAGGGTTAGAGTTATGTGTTATGGTTTGTGTTAGAGGTTTCGGTTAGGTTTACTGGTCACGGTTAGGGTTACGTTTAGGGGGTAGCATTAGGGTTAGGGTTAGGGTTAAGGGATAGGATTAGGGTTAAGTGTTGGGCTTAGGGTTAGGGTTTAGTGTTAGGGTTAGCATTAAGGATTAGGGTTAGGGTCAGGGTTAAATGCTTGGATGCGGGTAATGGTTAGGGTCAGGGTTAAGGTTCACGGAAGGGGTTAGTGTTAAGGGTTACGGGTAGGTTT
>NW_027182830.1:647500-812500 GCF_041146395.1 Eulemur rufifrons | reverse complement strand
TAATTGGATATACGTGTGTGCGTGTGTGTGTGTGTGTGTGTGTGTATATATATATATATATATTTTTTTTTTTTTTTTTGAAACAGAGTCTCACTCTGTTGCCCAGACTAGAGTGCCATGGTGTCAGCCTAGCTCACAGCAACCTCAAACTTCTGGGCTCAAGCGATCCTACTGCCCCAGCCTCCCGAGTACCTGGGACTACAGGCATGTGCCACCGTGCCCAGCTAATGTTTTTCTGTATATATTTTTAGATATTGTTTCTGTATATATTTTTAGATATATAGTTTCTTTCTATTTTTAGTAGAGATGGGGGTCTCGCTCTTGCTCAGGCTGGTCTCGAACTCCCGACCTTGAGCGATCCACCCGCCTCTGCCTCCCAGAATGCTAGGATTACAGGTGTGAGCCACCCCGCCTGGCGTGTACGTTCTGTATTCACAGACAGACAGAAGGCAGGGAGAATGTTACCCTTTCAAAGCCCGCCCTGCTCGCCTCTCAGCCCACCGATGGCACTCTGAATCCCGTGGCATTCCTTCACTCAGCTGAATTCTTCAGCTCCCGACCCCCCCACCCCACCCCCGTGCCACGGGAGTTCGTTCTCATGGCAGAGCCATCGAGGCTGTTGCCACACGTGTTGTAGGTGCCTAGGCAGACTGTGCCCTGGCCCCGAGGAGGTACGGAACCGCCTATCGCCTTGGGAGGGAGGGACAAGATGTGTCCGTGTCCAAGGCGACGTCCTGTCGGTCACGAGGAGGCCTGCAAAGGCTCGTATTTGCCAGGCATTGAGCCACATGACATGAAACACCGGTGTGTTCCTTCACTTAGGTGGTGTCGCGTGTTGATACTCACAGAGGATGATAAACCCACTCGCAAGCCGGCTGAGCCCCCTGTGTCTCCTCCTCTATCCACTGAGGGAAAAAACCGCAACGAAAGGTAGAAAACCACAGGGTGGGAAGAGAGCCCGTCGCTTTCCCTATGTGACCGTCCGGAGTGCTCGTTCAGATGGGAGGAGGTGTGTGTGTGTGTGTGTGTGTGTGTTTCATTGATTTTGGTGCCATCTTTTCTCTGCAGCTGCATCAGAGGACAGCGATTTTTCCGATTTTCACTCCGCTGAGTGAATTGCCTTTTGAAGAGAATGTCCACAGGAAGCCTACGGTTCTCCCGCGTGGGTGGCCCTCCTCTAGAAATGAATCTCGTTTCTTGAACGGAGGGGACTTGTTGACGCCATCATTCTTTCGGGACGACTTCTCAGACGCTAGCTTTGGACCGCAACATAGGTGCCCCTGACATTGCCTCAAGGGTTCCGTGGTGCCTCCTGTCAAGAGACCCCACCGACCGTCCCCAGCCTGCCCGCTCAAGGGAGCCTGGCCCCTTCTGATCTGTCCGCCCACCGTGAAGCTCCCTCCCGAGGGTCGGAAAGCCCACCTGTTTCCCAGTTCGATTGAATGATGGGGCACCCGGGCAGGGCACTGGCACCGAGTGACTCCATTCTGAGTCTGTCTGCTCTGTGGGGCGGGGGCGGGGGCGGGGGCGGGTGGGGGGGCAGTTCCGTCTCGACCGGTGGCCTCCTACCGACTGACTCTATGGGACGGACCATTCTCACTCAGGATCGTGTACCTTCTTGGCCTAGGCACATCCCGGCACTTAAAGCCACTTTTCGGGGACACTCTCCCACGTACAGATAGATGGCCTGCACGAGTGCTCTTCCTTTCTCCAAACACTGGAAATCTGTCCTCAATTTTACCTGACCTACCTGACGGTGTGTGATAAAGGAGCATAGAACCCTCAGCCACCCTCCACCTTCCCGCTGTCACAAGAGACAGTGCCGAGCGTGAAATTCTATCCCTGACTCTCTGTGTCCACCGGAACGTGGCCTGACTGCAGTGACGTCAGCTACGTCAAGTCGTTCTCTGGGTAGGGAAAGAACTTAACCAGATAGGCCCTATCGGTCGCTTATCTGTTCTGATAGTTTTGTGGCAGCCATTTCTTTCCCCCTTTCTTTTCTTTTTCTGTCTCTCTCCCCCACCCCCACCCCCAAATTCTTTCTACGAAGACGTTTAGGATGTCAGATTCTGCCCACATGCCCCCCCTAGGCATAGGGGGGCCAGCATAGACAAAGGTCTTCGGTACCAAGTGTTCATTCCACGGTGACAGATATTGCCACTCTTGTATTGACCAGGGCGAGATCGTGAGTGGGTCAACTCTGAAACTCCCTGTACTCTACTTCTCTCTTGGGTAGGTCCCTGCCCCAACCCTCCGGCTTCTAGCACACACCCAGGGGCACTCTCTCCTCTCTGGATAAAGTTCCAGATGATCCGATCCGCTCCGAGGAGGAAGGGGAGCTGGCCGGGCCACCCACTGTGCGCCCCACCCCCTTCAGTCATAGGGTCCGTTCTTTTCAGGATGACACCGGCAGCGGTTGTTGGGTGTCACCTAGTGGCCACTTTGATCAGACCTCGGGATCCGGAAAGTCAGGTGACGTTGGGAGTTTAAGAGCTGACTCCCGGGAGGTGTGGAGGGCGGGGAGGAGAGCACGGTCCGGACGGTCCCACCCTCTTCTTCCCGGGCCCGCAGCTCTGGGCCCACCCAGGGCAGCCCTAGCCTCTAGCGGGTCTCTGCCCACCCGCCCTGTTGTCTGTGGGAGGCGCCCCTCCTCCTGCTCTCTGCCTCCTCCCGGGACCATAGGCCTCTGCCCGTCGTCTTTTTTATTTTTATTTTTTCCCTTTTGTTTGTTTCTCTTTTATCTTGTTTTTTAGGCTTATCGAATATCGTATCGTATAAAAACTTAAATCACAGAATGAATTATATTATATAACAAGATGTGGCTTTTTATCCTATGCCGAGAACGATGAATTTTGCTCTTCGTGTCCATTTTCCTGTCCTGGAAGAAATACAAAGTTGCTCGTGATACTTCCCCATCATCTTCAAGTTTCCCCGACTGTCAACACGATGTATTCGATCGTATATCTTTGTGTGTGCACGTGGGCGCCTGTACCTATTTCTTTTCGGCATCAGTCTCAGGTCTTTTGGCACCTAGGGGGGAAAAAGGAGAAACCATTAAAGGACAGAAAGATGTTCTGTCGTTTTACACTCCCCACCACCACCACCACCACCACCACTTTTGGGAGCTTGTAGTCTGGCCTATGTCCCCAAGGCAGGTTAAATCTTTGCTTAAAACTCCCAAGTGGTCCCCTACCCCGCCCCCCCCAGGTGGGCGGCCGGCAGAGTTCACAGGCTTTGTTTTTGGCAGAGCCTGGACGATTGAAATAATTAACCACAATCATCGCTAAAGCTGAGAACCCCTCCCCCCCTCATTAAAAGCTCTGTATTTCTGCCTAGCCCTATGTTTGGGGAAATTCGGAGGCCTGAGATGGGAAGGTCTACACTATTTTCTCCTTTACCAGCAAAATAGACTCTCTCTTTCCTTCCTCCTCAAACAGCTTGTCCTCGTTATTCGGCCTCGTGGGCAAGTGGCCGAGCTTTCGGTAACACCAAGTCTTCTAAATTGTGTTGTGTTATCGGTCTTGTTTTCTTTCTTTTCTTTTCTTTTCTTTTCTTTTCTTTTCTTTTTTGAGACAGGATTTCTTTCACTCTGTCCTCTCCCAGCCCGCCTTGGCCTGATTGTAGCTCACAGCAAGCTCCAAATCCAGGGCTTAAGTGATCCTCTCTGCCTCAGCCTTCTGAGTAGCTGGGACTATAGGCAAATGCTGCCACACCCGCCATAATTTTTCTTTTTTTTTGTTGGTAGAGATGAGGTCTCATCGTGTTACCCAGGCTGGTCTCCAGCTGCTGGGCTCAAGTCACGCTCCCGTCTCTGCCTCCCAAGTTGCTGGGATCACGGGCATGAGCCACCATGGCCAGCCAGGTTATTTAAAGGTGATCGCTTTGCTATCCTGATACAAAACCCCAAATGTGCGAGTTTAAGGCACCAGACGGAGGGAGTCCCCACACTACATTGTCACGAACATTGAGGGTGGCTCACGAAACAGCTGGGATGTGACCACACAGTAGTGATCGAGGAGATATATTCTAGTGGGATAGCAGAAATATAGAATGTCCTGAAGACACTAAATGTCGGAATGCCACAGCAGTCAATGGCTGACAAACTTCCATTCCATTGTGTCATGGTAGGCAGCTTACTTTTCTCCTGCTCCCTTGGTATGATTAAGGACTGACGTAGAAAATGTCTACGTCTCATCCAAATCCATCGAGACGTTGGAAAGGGGAACTGGGAGAGGAATAAAGAAAAACAAGAGAGGGAGAAGCAAAACAAGAGAGAACGGGGACGAGGAGGAAAAAGAGGAAACTGCCTCCCCTGCCCCTATGCTACCCAATTAATAAATGAAGAATGGCCTCTTCCCTCCTCTTCCCAACCCCTAACTATGCCTGGAAGTGTATCGTAGGCCTACAGTCCTAAGAAATGTACAACTACTGATAGTAATGGGAAGAAATGCAGTCTAATAGGTTTCTGTGCAGTGGGACACCTGGCCAGGGCACTTACGGTGAATGGAGCTTGCAGGGCGGGCGGGAGGTTGCTCTGGGTGAGTCTGTGAGTTGGCGGTGAGTGGTGAGTGAATGTGAAGGCCTAGGACATTACTTACTGTAGGTTTTCATAAACCCTGGACACTTAGGCCGCACGACATTTACCTTTAGAAATTTCTTTCTTCAATAATACATTAACCTTAGCTTACTGTAAGTGTTTTCACTTCATAAACTTTTCCATGGTGGTTTGGTTTTTTTTTTTTTTTGTTTGTCTGTCTGTTTGTTTGTCTGTTTGTTTTTCTTTCTTTTAAACTTTTGGACTCTTTTGCAACACCACGACTTAAAACACAAATGCGTTGCACTGTTGTACACAGATATTTTCTTTCTCTGTGTCCTTATGTGTTCCGTAAGCTTTTTCCTACTTTTAAAGTTTTTATCGTTCTATGCACTTTTCAAAATAATAAAAACTAAAACAGAGAGGGGGGGTGGGAGAGGGAAGGAGAGAAATACACACACATGAATATGTTTCCCAAGTGAACTGAGGAAGGGGGCCGAGTCAAGGTTCTCAGGGAGCCACCAGTGATGAAACGGTCAGGCTCAGAATCAGCATTGCAGAGTGGCTGCAGAGCCGGGGGGCCTGGACTGGCTACCTGGACGACACTCCGTGTTTGGTAACTTGGCGAGTCACAAATCCTCTTGAGCCTCAGCCTCTTCATCTGCAAATGCAGAAATCATGGTGCCTACCCCACAGGGATATTGTGCAGAGTGAAAAAGCAAATGCAGGCAAAGCCCACAGAAGCACGTGTGGTAAACAGTAAGCCTTTAATCGTGGTCACAGTCATTGTTATAGGACTATCTTCCTATGTCCTTGTCTTTTAAAGATTAGCAGAACCTCCCAGAAGATGAGAATGGGCTCCCCCTGAGCAAGTCTCGGCTGTAAAGTCACAGGCATGTTGAGCATGTGGCACAGAAGGCAGAATAAAAACCTGATCCCGGAACATTATGTTCCTGCAGGCCATGAAATCATTGAAGGTATGGGAAATCCTACCTCATATCCGTTTTACTAGAACACCTATGATTGCGTACGCACATGGACGCACGCGCACGCGCACCCCAAACTTTTTGAGCTTCACAAAACAGCGTAACCAAGGAACACACTATGATGCTTCTTAGCGATCTATTTAGGCCCAGGTTAATCGTCACTCTGAGCCTGCCTCCTTATCTGTCCAATGAGAATAGTGTTTGTCACAATTATCGTCATCGTCATCCTACCTAACGCTTCTGGTAAAATTGAAGTGTGAGAACACCCGCTAGACAGAAAATCCATGTTATCTCTCAATTTTTCTTCCTCCTGATTTCTATCTGAATCTGTGAGCTCGCTTTGGTTCACTTCGGTTTTTCAAGAGGCTCCGGTTACCTTCTCTCCCACCTATATCGGATTGGGTCTGACGGAAGAAAGAAGGAAAAAAAAAAAAAAAAACCATAGTAAAGAAAGCAGAACAACATTTGTTTCTGAAGCAACCGATCAAACATTGCTGATGAGCCGGTCTTTTCTATTTCAGTAAACCAAGGAGGCCTACTGTCACGAGGATGTGAGGGGCCCGGGTAAGATTGGATGATTACCCCTAAAGGAGACAAAGCAGACAGACTATGGCACATGTGATCTTAGCAAAGAGAATAAACAGTGACCTCTCTGCCGAGTTGGGCCTTAGCATACCAAAGGGAAATAAAGGTGTAATAGGATGCTCAATTTTTACTCTGGAAACAGAGGTTGGTTGGGCACTGAACTGAGAACACTGAATTTTTTACCCTCCTTGATATTCACATAGGCTTAGAGGAGGCAAAAAAAAAAAAAAAAAAAAAAAAAAAGAATACTGAGCCTATAAGTCATCCCTAAAACTCGGATTTTATGTTCCCTTGCCTTTTCATAACTGAGCAACACACAACATTAAAGAATGGACACAGGCCGGACGCGTTGGCTCAGGCCTGTAAACTTAGCACTCTGGGAGGCCGAGGCGGGAGGATCGCTCAAAGTCAGGAGTTCGAGACCAGCCCGAGCGAGAGTGAGACCCCCCCTGTCTCTACTAAAAATATAGAAAGAAATTGGCCAGACAACTAAAAATATATAGAAAAAAATTAGCCGGGTATGGTGGCACATGCCTGTGGTCCCAGCTCCTGGGGAGCCTGAGGCAGGAGGATCGACTGAGCCCAGGAGTTTGAGGTTGCTGTGAGCTAGGCTGACGCCACGGCACTCACTCTAGCCCGGGCAACAGAGTGAGACTCAGTCTCGGGGGGGGGGGGGAGAACCCAAAAACAAACAAACAAACAAACAAACAAAAAAACCGGAAGGGACACAGACTTCCACAGGTTTGTGTGTGGCCCCTTTTACTTATTAACGCTACAGGACCTTAATTATTTGTGCTCTGAATCTGATATTCAAATTATCCTTGTGACCAACGCGTTTGAACAGTAGATGGTAGGGGAAGAAGAGTTCACCTCCTGAATAGATGACAAGTAACGGGAGTACTGGTGAAATTACAAGTGGCTTACGTTTACACACTGAAAATCCCAGTTAGCCGCTACCATGAGTTCAAAGAAGAGATCTAAATTTCTGACCCTATGACCCTAAAAGATATTTCCTCCCATGGTGTCACAGATAAAAATAAAACAGCATCCTAGCACTTTGGGAAGCCTAGGGGGAAAGGATCGCTTGAGGCCAGGAGTTTGAAGTTGCAGTGATCTATGATGATGCTACTGCACTTTAGTCTGGGAAACAGAGTGAGGGCCCGTCAAAAGAAAAAAAAGAAAAAGACAAAAAGAAAGAAAGAGAGAGAGAGGGAGACAGGAAGACACAAGGAAAGAAAGAAAGAGAGAAAGAAGAGAGTAGAAGAGAAGAGAAGCGTCAATCTATCCATTGCATTTTCTACCCTTTAGGTGACTGGGCTTCAGCAGGGTGATGTGATCTGACAAAGTTCATGTTGCTAAGAAATAAAGCACTGGGGTTCAAACTCTGAGTTTTCAAAATCCAGCATATCCCCCTACCCACCATACCGTGCCACCTCTGAGAGTGGATATCTCACAGAGGAGAGCTGTGGAGGCCATTCTTGGACAGACAGAGTCAAGTAGTGGAGACCATGGAGTCTCTGCTCTGCAGCCAGTCTAGAGTCATATGGAGCCATTAACACTGCTTGTGAGGAAAATACCATGTCATAGGGAAACAGAAATATTTTCCGCCTTAGGCAGATCCAATTTAGGAAAAGACCCGAAACCCCTCTTCCTCTAACAGTGCTTTCTGGTCAGATGCTGACCCCTTCGATTCACAGATTCAGATACATCATTCAATGCAAGCATTGTCAACAAGTCACTCTTTGCAGCTTTCTGAAATTTCTCGGATATAGCATACTTGTAAAGATGATCACTTATGTGAAGACACCACCCCTCCAGAAAAACAAAAACAAAACCAAAACAGAAGCCCACTTTTCTCTGCTGTGAAAATCAAGATCAGCTTTTATGAGATCCACAAAATTCACACAAGAAGTAAAATATAATCATACTGATATATGCAATTTTTCTCTTAGAACAGAATGCATGGTGCTCCTTATCGTCTCAGATACTGTCAACAGAAAGCACGCGGTGGATGAACAATCTCCGTGAGCTTTTCTACAGAGATGGGGTGTGTGTGTGTGTGTATGTGATAAATAATGAGGGTTGAGGAGCAGATAAATGACTGGGGGAAAACAACAACAGCAACAACAACAAAAACCACTTCCTGGTTCCTCGATGCAAGCATTCATTTAAAGGGTATACTCGTATGTATACCTAGGTGGAAAGTGGAAGCAGCTTTAAAAAAAAAGAAAAGAAAAATTGCTGTGAGCCCTGGTTATGATACGGCAATAAGCGCTAGCTCTTGGAAGGTGTAAAACATATTCACAGTGGCTTACGCCAATTTGGGATGTACAAAGGCGAGCTTGAGCACCACCACCAACCAAAAATATGAATGAATACCTGGCTAGCGATCAGGATCAGACATAATAGAAAAGAAAAAGCTCCCAAGGCTAAAATAATGTGAACACGATTGACTCGTCCATGGAAAAGAACCCCAAATCACTGCAAAATAATTTAAAGAGTTTTATTCTGAGCCCAACGGCCGTGATCATGGCCCAGAGAGCTACGCCCAAGAAGCCTTGAGCAAGCGGACCCATTGTGGTTGGGTGGGTTACAGTTTGGCTTCATACATTTTAGGGAGACAGGAATTACATGTAAAATCACAAATCAAAACATGGAAGGGGTACATTGGTCTGGGCTGAAAAGGCAGGACATCTGGCAGTTGGGGGGGGGCGAGGGAGGGTGGGTGCGGTGTTTACAGGTTTACAGCTGGGTTTAAAGATTCTTTGATTTGCAATTGATGACATAAATGAACCTCTGCCTAAAGGCTTTGCATCATGTTTTCAGTTAAGGTAAGGAGGTCTGCTAATCACAGACAAGCCACTGGACAGTTTACCCAAAACTCAAGTGCCCTGTAGTTCAGTGAACGGTTGGCCTGCTAGATATGCGTTAAGCTTTGTCTTGCCTGGCCTTAGGCCCGTCGGACATTCAGTATCTCATTGTTATAAAATCTGACTCCATCAGGGAGGGGTGTCTGACTTCCCCTGTCCTTGCGGGGCAGCAGCTCAGGTTTAAGGGTTTTTCTAGGGTTCCCTGGGCCAACCACGGGACGGGTCAGCTGGCGGTGGCGGGCGGGGGGCGGCTTAAGATTTTATTTTAGTTCATAGACTCCAGAAATGGTGTTTCCCTGGGAAAGACACACGAGTTCATGAAAAGCTTTCATTCAGTTGGTCTGGCTCCTCCCTGAGGTCGTCTCCCTGCCCCCCACTCCTCCCCTCCCCTGGGGCCGGAGCGGTGGGGGGGGGGAAGGCCCAAGAGGAGAGGCGCGTGGGGGAGGTGCCGCTCCCAGAACCAGAGACTCGTCTGGGCCCCACGTAACCCAGCCACCGCGACCGCTTCGCCCGAGGAGGTGCCCAGCAAGTCGTGCTTCTGCCCCTCGGGATTGCCTGCGGGCTGGGGGCGGGGTACGAGCTCCCGGCCCAAGAGGGAAACCCCTAGCCTGGCCGCACAGATGGCCGGGCCCCCGGCGGAGCCCTTCCGCCGTTTTCCACCTCTCCCCCACTCACTGCGCTGACTGCGCATGCGCGCTCGTACGTAGCCGCCTCGGGCTTCTCTCGGGTGGAGCCGCTTTCAGCCCCGACCCCGCCCCGCGAGCTGCCGCTTCCAGGCGGCACAGCGCATGGGGGAGGGGACGGAGCTCTAAAGAAATCAGTCCCCTCCCTCTCCTGCCTCAGGAAAAGCCCCAAACCTTTGGAGAACTGCCACCCACCGCCACTACCGTGTGTGTGTGTGGGGGGGCGGGGCGGGGGGCTGGGTCTTTACTTTGTGTCCTCCTTGTGGCCCAGTCCAAGGCGGCTGGGCTGCCAAACAGATCGTCTCGGGAGGGAGGCAGGAAGGGCCCAGGTCTGGACAGGGGTGGATTGGACCCCTCCACCCTGGGGTGTGGACTTGTGACCGAAAGCTCAGCTGCTTGTCCACGAGGCCGAATAACGAGGACAAGCGGTATGAGGAGTAAGAAAACAGAGAGTCTACTTTGCTGACAAAGGAGGAAATAAATAGGGTAGAGCTTCTCAGTCTCAAACCCCCAAATTTCGTGAACATAGGCCTAGGCAGAAATACAGAGGTTTTAAAGGAGGGAGGGTTGGTTCTCAGCTTCAGGCAATTACTGCAGTTAGCTGTTCTAAAGGTCCCGTCTCTGCTGAGAAGAAAGCCCTTGAACTCTGTGGGCCGCCCACCCTGGGGGCCACCTGGAGTTATAACCAAAGAGTTAAGGTGCCTCAGGGATGCAGGCCGGGCTGCAAGTTCCCAAAAGCCTGGGGGAAGTTTTAAAAAGACAGAAAATCTTTCTGCCCTCTTCCCCTCCCACCCCCCGACAAAGCCATTTTCTCTGGTGCAGACTCGGCACCCTCCCTGCCCCCCCCCCCCCCCCCCCCCGTGCAGGCCTGTTTGTCCTCAATCATCTGTGAGGTTCACGAGGAGGAGATGCTCTCTCGCTCTCCCCACCCTCTTTCTTCCCTTAGGAAATCCTCAGCGCTGTTCCACACACTCAAGGTGGCGGGCCTGCTCCGGCCACCAGCCACCTCTTGTGCCACCTCGCCCCCCCCGCCCCCAACGGAGTAGGTGTACAGACAGGAGCACACTTTACCGGAGGGCGCCTGGGGATGAAGAGTTGTGGTGGCCAAATGGGGGATGCGGGGCGGGGAGGAGAGTGGCTGGCATTTGGCAAAGAGTGACACGGAGTGGCCATCCAGGCTTGTCTGAAAAGTGGGACTACGAGCCTGAGAGCGCCGACGGAGTCGATGGACATGGTCACTGCTGTGGGATGTCTCTTTTACCACGATGTAACACCAAAGCAAACCCCTGACCCGCTGGGTCGGAGAAGGGCTTGTGGGCAATTTAGAAAAGCCATGGCGTGGCCATTTGGAATACTTCCTGCCTCTCCGGGAATCAAACATTAGAAAGGACCATGGGTTCTGTATTAACGTACCAAAGGCAGGGAGAATTTTAGCCTTTTAAAGCCTGCCCTGGCCCTATCTCAGCAAGGCAGTGGCACCCCAAGTTCCGTGACATTTCTGCACTCGGCGGCTGACTTCTTCAGCCATCTGTTGCGATGCCCCTGCCAGGTGGCCACTCACTCGCCCCTTCAGTTCAACCCTTGTACCAGAAAGTGTTGCCTTCTTCCTAACCCCTATGGGGGGACGGGGGGGTGACGTGTGTGTGTGGGGGGGGGTAGTGGAAATGGGCAGACCCCACAGGTGCAGCCTCTTCCAGGTCATAATGGGCCTGAGGCAGCGTGGGATTCCCCCGGAAGGGAGGCAGGGTGGCACTACGGCACCGAAGCCTGACGCCGGCGGCCACGTGGATGGTGGGGGACACGTTAGACCGCTGAGATGCAGCCACTGAGAGCCACCCCGCAGCAAGAGGTCTCTCTGGCAGAGCAGGCACTGAGTCCGCAAGTCAAGACAGCTGGGAGGCCTGGGAGACAGAGGCCCTGGATCTCAGGTCCCGGGGTGGGGGCGGGGGGCAGTGCCAGTGCCTGGAGAGAGAGAGAGCCCAGGCTCCAGAGGCCATGATGGGGCCTGGTGGGCAGAGCCGAGCAGGTCAAGGCTGGGTGTGGTGGGGTCCGGGATGAGGGGCTTGGGGTGACAGGCAGGGAGAACGACCCGTTCACTCAGACGTGCCCTCAGAGGAAGGCAGAGGTGCGTTTTGCCTTCCTCCGGCTAGTGGAACGCTCGGCATTTCTTTCCTTCAGAGCTGGGTTGAACCGGTATGGCATCTGTTATAGTACGGAGTGCGAGACAGGACAACCTAGAGACCGAATTGAGCCAAGTCATGAGTCCATATTAGCTGGCCAGCGACCACCCCCTGCCCTGTTAGGGTACAGGTACAGAGAATGGCCCCGAGCCGAAAAAAGCAGGAAGGTTTCAGACTATCCTAAGCTAGAGCTCCGTGACTTTAGGCACGGTGGTTGAAACAACACTATACCACCTACTCCGCAGCTGTGTGGTCCGGGACCAGCCTCGGGCCCCCGTTTCATTTCGGTTACAGTCTTTAAGCGAGCAGGTTTACAGAAACAGATAGCACCAATTAAGGAACATTCTTTCAGGCGTTAAGCAAGCACAATCAATTTTACGACAGGCAGCTGGAAAGTTTAAACACTTAGTTACAAGTTAATTGCTTTGTTTTATCTCCGCAAGGTACGTATTTCCAATTACAGACATAGGTCAAGCGGACATCGGTCACCTAGCGAGCAAGCATAAGTTTTCAAGTGGGCCTTTACAGCGTCCAGACAGGCCTCGGTCCAGATATTGTGCATTCTTTTTGACCACTTGGAAAGCTACTAGCACCGTTCCGGGCCTCACCTCACTCACGCGGACTACAGAGTGATGGCCCGGGGTGTGTGTGTGTGTGCGCCCTCCTGTGGTGGGCGCCCACCCGACACCCTGCTCGCTCACCTGGCGGGTGTCCCCCACCCCTGCCCCATCTTGGCATTTGCAGAAAACAAACACGAACACAAGAGAGGGAGCCGGAGGAGGAGGAGGAACATATGCTGCTATGCAGGTTATCCTGGGAGGCTTCCTTGTCATTTCTCAGGAAACACCCTTTTGGGTGTGATCCACCCATAAGATTCATCACGGGACCACACCTGTGATGAGACACAGCCGGCTATTCAGAATGGTTGAGAAGTTTGCGTGGGTGTGCAGCCCCTGATGTCTCAGAATGTGGTACGCATTCATGAGGGAGAGAAATTTTCACAGGAACGTGTGTCACGGTAGTGGTTGTGTGAGAGGCCACAGAAAGCGTAAGATGCACTCCAACCCACTACTGATGCACAGACCTGAAGCCCTGCTGGGGGAAAAACTGTCCCCCTTCCTTCCTGTCACCGTCTTGGGTGTCAGTGAAATCTAGGGGAAGCTCCTGAAGGAACTGTGTGGCTTTCACGGGATGGGACGTATGTCTGTGTGGGCCCAGAGACTTCCGCATGAAGCACTTTGAATTCTAGGGTTTCGTGCGGGTGGCACTTATTTCTTTTAAAGAGAAATGTTGGTGTCTCCTTAAGGAGAGATGAGATGGTGAATTTCTTGTAAACTCTGACAGGGAACGGGGGGAGGGGGGGTGGACAGGTGACCGAGAGGATGCGCCTTGTGGAGAAAAAGGCTGCTTCTGACAAAGCGGCTCTGGGAAGATCACCTTCTTTCTTGTGGTGTCTCCTGGCTGTCTCTCGTAGTTTTGTTTATTGACTTATTTATTTATTTTTCCTTTTGGCTTGTTCCATGGGGTCGACTAGATGTCCCTGTCACACTTAGTCTCTGCAGGCCGGCCCTGATGCCACTATGGAGTGGGTCGCCGCCAGAGGGCTCTGCGGTTGCGGGGTTCTCGACTCCCTCTCCCCCTGTACCTCACTATGTGTCCGAAGGTGGGACTTTTTTTTTCTTGCCCCCTCCACCGCCACCCCCCGCCCCCTTGCTCACTTACGACTCCGCCTCCGCCTCCGCTGCCACCTCCGCTGGTGCGGTGCTTGGAACCCATGTTCCATGGGGTCGACCAGGTGTCCCCGTCACACTTAGGTTCTGTGGGGCCGGCTCCATCGACGCTATGTTGGGGGTCGCTGCCGGAGGGCTCTGCGGTTGCGGGCCTCTCTACTCCTTCTCCTTCCATACCTCATTATGTTTCTGAAGGTGGGAGTATTTTTCCCCCCCTCCACCACCAGCCCCCGCCCCCTTGCTCGCTCATGCCTCCACCTACTCCTCCGCCGCCACATCCGCCGGTGTCGTACTGGGACCCCATGTTCCATGGGGTCGACCAGATGTCCCCGTCACACTTATTGTCTGCAGGCCGGCCCCGTCGACGCTATGTAGGCAGTCGCCGCCAGAGGGCTCTGCAGTTGCGGGCTTCTAATCTCCCTCTCCCTCTGTACCTCACTACGGGTCCGAAGGTCGGATTTTTTTTCTGTCCCTGTATACCACCACCCCCGCCCGCTGGCTCGCTCACGCCTCCGCCTCCACATTCGCCGCTGCCCTGCTGGGACCCCATTTTCCATGGGGTAGGCCAGATGTCCCCGTTACACTTAGTCTCTGCAGGCCAGCCCCGTTGACGCTATGGAGGGGGTCGCCGCCAGAGGGCTGTGCGGTTGTGGGCTTCCGAACTCCCTCTTCCTTTGTACCTCACTACATGTCCGAAGGTGGGACTTTTTTTTCCTCCACCCCTGACCACAACCCCCTGCCTGCTGGATGGCTCACTCCTCCGATTCGCCTCCGCCTCCGCCGTACCTCTGCCATACCTCCACCGGTGCGGTGCTGGGACCCCATGATCCATGGGGTCGACCAGATGTCCCTGTCACACTTAGTCTCTGCAGGCCAGCCCTGACGACGCTATGGAGTGGGTCACTGCCAGAGGGCTCTGCGGTTGCGGGCTTCTCGAATCCCTCTCCTTCCATACCTCACTATGTGTCCGAAGGTGGGAGTTTTTTTTCTACCCCCTCCACCACCAACCCCCGCCCACTGGCTCTCTCACGCCTGTGCCGGTGACCTGCCGAGACCCCATGGTCCTTGGGGTCGACCAGATGTCCCCGTCACACTTAGTCTCTGCGGGGCTGTCACCGCTAGAGGACACTGCGGCTGTGGGCTTCTCCAATCCCTCTCCCTCCGTACCTCATTACGTGTCCGAAGGTGGGACTTTTTTTTTCTGCCCCCCTCCACCACCGACCCCCGCCCGCTGGCTCTCTTACGCCTCTGCCTACGCCTCCACAGGTGACCTGCCAGGAACCCATGGTCCTCGGGGTAGACCAGATGTCCCCGTCACACATTGTGGGGCCATCGCCGCCGGGGGCTCTGCGGCTGCGGGCTTCTCGAATCCCTCTCCCTCCATACCTCACTACGTGTCTGAAGGTGGGATGTTTTTTTTTCTCCCCCCTTTCACCACCAACCCCTGACCGCTGGCTCTCTCACGCCTCTGCCTACACATCTGCCGGTGACATGCTGGGACCCCATGGTCCTCGGGGTCGACCAGATGTCCCCGTCACACTTAGTCTCTGTGGGGCCATCGCCGCCAGAGGGCTCTGCGGCTGCGGGCTTCTCGAATCCCTCTCATTCCGTACCTCACTACGTGTCCGAAGCTGGGATGTTTTTTTTTCTCCCCCCCTTCACCACCAACACCCGACCGCTGGCTCTCTCATGCCTCTGCCTACACATCTGCCGGTGACATGCTGGGACCCCATGGTCCTTGGGGTCGACCAGATGTGCCCGTCACACTTAGTCTCTGTGGGGCCGTCGCCTCCAGAGGGCTCTGCGGCTGCGGGCTTCTCGAATCCCTCTCCCTCCGTACCTCACTAGGTGTCCGAAGGTGGGACTTTTTTTTCTCTCCCCCTCCACCAGCAACCCCCCCCCGGCTCTCTCACGCCTTCGCCTATGCCTCCGCCGGTGACGTGCTGGGACCCCATGGTCCTTGTTGGTCGACCAAATGTCTCTGTCACACTTAGTCTCTGTGGGGCCGTCGCCGCCAGTGGGCTCTGCGGCTCCTGGCTTCTCGAATCCCTCTCCCTCTGTACCTGACTACGTGTCAGAAGGTGGGAATTTTTTTTCTCCCCCCCTCCACCACCAACCACCCCCTCTGGCTCTCTCACGCCTCTGCCTACACCTTCGCTGGTGACGTGCCGGGACCTCATGGTCCTTGTTGGTCGACCAGATGTCCCCGACACTCTTAGCCTCTGAGGGGCCATCGCCGCCAGAGGGCTCTGGAGCTGATGGCTTCTCGAATCCCTCTCCCTCCATACCTCACTACGTGTCCGAAGGTGGGAGTTTTTTTTTCTGCCCCCCTCCACAATCTAAATTGAAAAAGGTTCCCTGCATTTTAAAATAATGGAGAAAGGATGGTGGAATGATACTTAAAAGAATGGTCTCCTTCCAGGCTCCAGTAACAAGTATCGTCAAAAGCAAGTGAGGTAGGCCTCAGCATAGTTTTCTCCGTGGCAGCCATCTTGGGTTTAGAGAGGCAAGACGAACCTTATCACAATTATGGTGATAGGTGCTGCAAAAACTGGCAAATAATTCTCCACGTAGTGATTATTTCAAAAGCTCTCCGGCATACTTCTTGGTACTAGCCAGTTACCTGGGGCCACGCATAGAGGGGTCCAGAGAACCATGGTGGATTCCCAACTGATGAATCAAAGGATTTTTAAAGGAACGGGGTGAAAAGTGCGGATCCTGTTTCAGTCTTAGACTGAAACAGGATCCGCACTTTTCACCTCCACACACATATTCACTTCCCCTGTCTGGGCATAATAAATACAAACCACAGGACTGACATAGGGCCTGTCCCCCCAAGCAACCCGACCCCACACAAAAACGTCCCCTCCAGCGACACATCATGATGCTAACTGGAGAAAGGTGCTCTGAGTTTTAAAATAATGGAGAAAGGATTTTGGATGATACTTAAAAAATGGCTCCTGGCCAGGCTCTAGTACGAAGTATTTGCAACACCAGGTGAGCTTGGCCTCAGCATAGTTTTGTCTGTGGCAGCCATCTTGGATTTAAGGAGGTACAGATGATCCTTATCACAATTATGGTGAAAGGTGCTGCAAAAAGTGGCAAAAAATTCTCAACATAGTGGTTATTTCAAAAGCTCTGTGACATACTTGTTTGAACTAGCCAGTTACCTGGGCCCACGCATAGAGGGGTCTAGAGAACCGTGGTAGTTTCCCTACTGAAGAATCAGAGGATTCTTAAAGCAACGGGCTGAAAAGTGTGGATCCTGTTTCACTCTAAGCCTGAAACAGGATCCGCACTTTTCACCTGCCACACACATGCCAACTTCTCCTACCTGCGGATAATAAAAACATAGCACAGGAATGACAGAGGGCCTTCCCCCCTACCCACACCGACCCCACAAAAAAAACTTCCCCTTCATTGACTCATTCTTATGCTAACTGGGGAAAGGTGCTCTGCCTTTTCAAATAATGGAAAAAGGATGGTGGAATGATACTTAAAAGAATGGCTTCTGGCCATGCTTCTGTACCAAGTATCGGCAACATCCAGTGAGCTAGGCTTCAGCATAGTTTTGTCCGTGGCAGCTATCCTGGGTTTAAGGAGGCACAGACAATCCTTATCACACTTATGTTGAAAGGTGCTGCAAAAATTGGCAAATAATTTTCAACGTAGTGCTTATTTCAAAAGCTCTGTGGCATAGTTTCTGGAACTATCCAGTTACCTGGGCCCACACATAGAGGGGTCTAGAGAACCATGGTGGATTCCAAGCTGACGAATCAAAGGAACGGGCTGAAGAGTGCGGATCCTGTTTCAGTCTAAGGCTGAAACAGGATCCGCACTTTTCACCTGCCACACACATGCCCACTTCTCCTCTCTGGGCATAACAAAAACAAACCACCAGACTCACAGAGGGCCTGCCGCCCCACACCCCACCCGACCCAGTACAAAAACATCCTTTCCAGTGACTCATTCTTATGCTAACTGGCAAAAGGTGCTCTGCATTTTAAAATAATGGAGAAAGGATGGTGGAATGATACTTAAAAGAATGACTTCTTGCCAGGCTCCAGAAACAAGTATCAGCAACACCAAGTGATCTAGGCATCAGCATAGTTATGTCCATGGAACCCATCTTTGGTTTAAGGAGGTACAGACGAACCTTATCAAAATTATGGTGAAACGTGCGGCAAAAACTGGCAAATAATTCTCAATGTAGTGGTTACTTTAAAAGCTCTGCGGCATACTTCTTGGAACTAGAAACTTACATTAGCCCACGCATAGAGGGGTCTAAGGAACGATGGTCGATTACCAGCTGGTGAATCAAAGGATTCTTAAAGGAATGGGCTTTAAAGTGCGGATCCTGTTTCAGTCTAAGACTGCAACAGGATCCGAACTTTTGAACTGTCACACACATGACGACTTCTCCTCTCTGGGAATAATAAAAACAAACCACCAGACTGACAGAGGGCCTCACCCCAACCAACCCAAACCCCACACTAAACGTCCCCTACAGCGACTCATTCTTATGCTAACTGGCGAAAGGTGCTCTGCGTTTTAAAATAATGGAGAAAGGATGGTGGAATGATACTTAAAAGAATGGCTTCTTGCCAGGCTCCAGTAACAAGTATAGGCAACACCAAGGGAGCTAGGCGTCAGCATAGTTATGTCCATGGAAGCCTTCTTTGTTTTAAGGAGGTACAGACGAGCCTTATTACAATTATGGTGAAATGTGCTGCAAAAACTGGCAAAAAATTCTCAACGTAGCGGTTATTATAAAAGCTCTGTGGCATACTTGTTGGAACTAGTCAGTTACCTGGCCCCAAACATAGAGGGGTCTAGAGAACCTTGGTGGATTCCCAGCTGACGACTCAAAGGAACGGGCTGAAGAGTGTGGATACTGGTTCAGTCTAAGGCTGAAACAGGATACGCACTTTTCACCTGCCACACACATGCCCACTTCTGCTCTCTGGGCATAATAAAAACAAACCACCAGACTGACAGAGGGCCTGCCGCCCCACACCCCACCCAACCCGACACAAAAACATCCTTTCCAGTGACTCATTCTTATAATAACTGGCAAAAGGTGCTCTGCCTTTTAAAATAATGGAGAAAGAATGGTGGAATTATCCTTAAAAGACTGGCTTCTTTCCAGGCTCCAGTAAAATGTATCGGCAACACTAAGTGAGTTAGGCCTCAGCATAGTTTTGGCGGTAGCAGCCTTCTTGGATTTAAGGAGGCATAGACGAACTTTATCACAATTATGGTGAAAGGTGCTGAAAAAACTGCAAATAATTCTCAATGTAGTGGTTATTTCATAAGTTCTGTGGCATACTTCTTGGAACCAGCCAGTTATCTGGGCCCACGCATAAAGGGGTCTAGAGAACCATGGTGGATTCCCAGCTGATGAATCAAAGGATTCTTAAAGGAACGGGTTGAACATTGCGGATCCCGTTTCAGTCTAAGACTGAAACGGGATCCGCACTTTTTACCTGCCACACACATGCCCACTTCTCCTCTCTGGGCATAGTAACAACAAAGCACAGGACTGACAGAAGGCCTGCCCCCCGCCCCCTCCGGACACCCCACACAAAATGTGCCCTGCAGCGACTCATCCTTATGCTAAAAAGCGAAAGATGCTCTGCCTTTTAAAATAATGGAGAAAGGAATGTGGAATGGTGCTTAAAAAAATGGCTTCTTGCCAGGCTCCAGTAACAAGTATCAGCAACACCAAGTGAGCTAGGCCTCAGCATAGTTTTTTCCGTGGCAGCCAGCTTGGGTTTACGGAGGCAGAGATGAACCTTATAACAATTATGGTGAATGGTGCTGCAAAAACTGGCAAATAATTCTCATCGTAGTGGTTATTTCAAAAGCTCTGCTGTATACTTCTTGGACGAGCCAGTTACCTGGGCCCACCCATACAGGGGTCTAGAGAACCATGGTGGATTCCCAGCTGATGAATCAAAGGATTCTTAAAGGAACAGGCTGAAAAGTGCGGATCCTGTTTCAGTCTAAGATTGAAACAGGATCCGCACTTTTCAACTGCCACACGCATGCCCACCTCTCCTCTCTGGAGATAATAAAAACAAAGCACCGGACTGACAAGTGTCTTCTCCCCTCCCCCCGTCCCCACCAAAAATGTCCCCTCCAGCAACTCATTCTTATGCTAAATGACGAAAGGTGATCTGCCTTTTAAAATAATTGAGAAAGAATGGGGGAATGATACTTAAAAGAATGGCTTCTTGCCAGGCTCCAGTACCAAAAGTGGCAACATCAATTCAGCTAGGCCTCAGCATACTTTTGTCTGAGGCAGCCATCTTGGGTTTAAGGAGGCACAGATGAACCTATCACAAATATGGTGAAAGGTATGCAAAAACTGGCAAATAATTCTACACATAGTGTTTATGTCAAAAGCTCTGCGGCATACATCTTGGTACTGGCCAGTTACCTGGGCCCATGCATAGAGGGCTCTAGGAAACTATAGTGGATTCCCAGCTGAAGAATGAAAGGATTTTTAAAGAAACAGGCTTAAAAGTGCGGATCCTGTTTCAGTCTAAGACTGAAACTGGATCCACACTTTTCACCTCCCACACACATATCCATGTCCCCTGTCTGGGCATAATAAATACAAACCGCCAGACTGACAGAGGACCTGTCCCCCAATCCAGCCCGATGCCACACAAAAACCTCCCCTCCAGTGACTCATTATATGCTAACTGTCGAAAGTTCCTCTGCCTTTTAATATAAGAGAGAAAGGATGGTGCAATGATAATTAAAAGACTGGATTCTTGTCAGAATCCCATACCAAGTATTGGCAACACCAAGCCAGATAGCCCTCAGTATAGGATTGCCCGTGGCAGCCATCTAGGGCTTAAGGAAGCACAGATGAACCTTATCAAAATTATGGTAAAAGTGCTGGAAAAACTGGCAAATAATTTCCATGGTAGTGGTTATTTCAAAAGCTCTGCGGCATACTTCTTTGAACTAGCCAGTTAACTGTGCCCACGCATAGTGGGGTGTAGAGAACCATGGTGGATTCCCAGCTGATGAAGCAATGGATTCTTAAAGGAACGGGATGAAAAGTGTGGATCCCGTTTCAGTCTGAAACGGGATCCACACTTTTCACCTGCCACACACATGCCCACTTCTCCTCTCTGGGGATAATAAAAACAAACTACAGAACTGACAGAGGGCTTGCCCCACCAGCCCCCCAGACCCGACATAAAAACTTCCCCTCCAGCGAATCCTTGTTATTCTAACTGCCGAATGGTGCTCTGGCTTTTAAAATAGTGGAGAAAGGATGGTGGAATGATACTTAAAAGAATGTATTACTGCCAGTGTGCAGTACCAAGTATCAGACACACCAAGTGAGCTAGGCCTCATCATAGTTTTGTCCATGGCAGCCATCTCGAGATTAAGGAGGAAGAGAGGAACCTTATGACAATTATGGTGAAAGGTGCTGCAAAAACTGGCAAATAATTCTCAACCTAGTGGTTATTTCAAAAGCTCTGTGGTATACTTCATGGAACCATGCAGTTTTCTGGGCCCAAGCATAGAGGGGTCTAGAGAACCATGGTGGATTCCCAGCTGATGAAGCAAAGGATTCTTAATGCAACGGGGTGAAACGTGCGGATCCTGTTTCTGTCTAAGTCTGAAACAGGATCCGCACGTTTTACCCGACACACATGCCCACTTCTCCTCTCTAGGGATAATAAAAACAAACCAGCGAACTGACAGAGGGTCTGCCTCCCCCACCCACACCGATCCCATGAAAAAAAACGTCCCCGCCAGCTACTAAATATTATGCTAACTTGCAAAATTTCCCTGCATTTTTAAATAACGGAGAAAGGATGGTGGAATAATACTTAGAAGAATGGCTTCTTGTCAGTCTCCACTAACAAAAATAGGGAACACCAAGTCAGCTACACCTAAGCATAGTTATGTCCGTGGCAGCCAACTTTGGTTTAAGGAGGCACATACAAACGTTATCAAAATTATGGTGAAACGTGCTGAAAAACTGTCAAATAATTCTCAACGTACTGGTTAATTCCAAAGCTGTGTGGCATACTTCTTGGAACAAGCCAGTTACCTGTGCCCACGCATAGAGGGGTCTAGAGAACCATGGTGGACTCCCAGGTGATGAATCAAAGCATTCTTAAAGGAACAGGCTGAAAAGTGCGGATCCTGTTTCAGTCTAAGACTTAAAGAGTATCCGCACTTTTTGCCTGCAACACACATGCCCACTTCTCCTCTCTAAGGATAACAAACACAACTTATCGGATTGACTGATGGCCAGCCCCCGCCCCCCACCATCCCACACAATAACGTCCCCTCCAGCGACTCATCCTTATGCTATCTGGCGAAAGGTCCTCTGCCTTTTGAAATAATGGAGATAGGATGGTGGAATTATACCTAAAAGACTGGCTTATTGCCAGACTCCCATACCAAGTATTGACAACAGCAAGAGACATAGGCCTCAGCATAGGTTTGTCCGTAACAGCCATCTTGGGTTTAAGGAGGCACAGATGAACCTTATCACAATTATGGTTAAAGGTGCTGCAATAGCTGTCAAATAATTCTCATGGGAGTGGTTATTTCAAAAGCTCTACGGCATAATTGTTTCAACTAGTCAGATACCTGGGCCCACGCATAGAGCAGTCTAGAGACCCATGGTGGATTCCCAGCTGATGAAGGAAAGGATTCTTAAAGGAACGGGTGAAAAGTGAGGGTCCTGTTTCAGTCTAAGACAGAAACGGGATCCGCACTTTTCAATTACCACACCCATGCCCACTTCTCCTCTCTGGGGATAATAAAAACAAACCAGGCAACTTACAGAGGGCCTGCATCCCCCACCCACACAGACCCCACAAAAAACAGTCCTCTGCAGCTACTAATTATTGTGCTCACTTGCAAAATTTCCCTGCATTTTTAAATAATGGAGAAAGGATAGTGGAATGATACTTAAAAGAATGGCCTCCTTCCAGGATCCAGTAACAAGTGTCGTGAAATCCAAGTGAGCTAGGCCTCAGCATAGTTTTCTCCGTGGCAGTCATCTTGTGTTTAAGGAAGCACAGATGAACCTTATCACAATTATGGTGATATGTGCTGCAAAAACTGGCAAATAATTCTACATGCAGTGTTTATTTCAAAAGCTCTGCGGCATACACCTTGGTACTGGCGAGATACCTGGGTCCATGCATTGAGGGTTTTAGGGAACCATGGTCTATTCCCAGCTGATAAATCAAAGGATATTTAAAGGAACAGGCTGAAAAGTGCGGATCGTGTTTCAGTCTAAGACTGAAACAGGATCCGCACTTTGCACCTGCCACACACATATCCACTTCCCCTGTCTGGGCATAATAAATACAAACCACCAGACTGACAGAAGGCCTGTCCCCCACCCACCCCGACCCCACACAAAAACCTCCCCTCCAGTGACTCATCCTAATGCTAACTGCCGACAGTTGCTCTCCCTTTTAATATAAGGGAGAAAGGATGGTCCAATGAAAATTAAAAGACTAGATTCTTGTCAGACTCCCGTACCAAGTATTGGCAACACCAATTCAGATAGCCCTCAGTATAGGTTTTTCCATGGCAGCCATCTAGGGTTTAAGGAAGCACAGAAGAACCTTATCAAAATTATGGTAAAAGTGCTGGAAAAGGTGGAAATAATTTCCATGGTAGTGGTTATTTCAAAAGCTCTGCGGCATACTTCTTTGAACTAGCCAGTTAACTGGGCCCACACATAGTGGGGTGTAGAGAACCATGGTGGATTCCCAGCTGATGAAGCAAAGGATACTTAAAGGAACGGGATGGAAAGTGCAGATACTGTTTCAGTCTCTGAAACAGGATCCGCACATTTCACTTTCCACATACATGCCCACTTCTCCTGTCTGGGGATAATAAAAACAAACCACAGAACTCACAGAGGGCTTGCCCCACCAGCCCCCAAGATCCCACTTAAAAACTTCCCCTCCAGCGACTCCTTGTTATTCTAGCTGCCCAAAGGTGCTCTGGCTTTTAAAATAGTGGAGAAGGATGGTGGAATGATACTTTAAAGAATGTATTCTTGCCAGTCTCCAGTACCAAGTATCGGCCACACCAAGTGAGCTAGGCCTCAGCATAGTTTTGTCCATGGCAGCCAGCTCACCATTAAGGAGGAAGAGATGAACCTCATGATATTTACGGCGAAAGGTGCTGAAAAAACTGGCAAATATTTCTCAACATAGTGGTTATATCAAAAGCTCTGTGGAATAATTCTTGGAACCAGGCAGTTTTCTGGGCCCACGTATAGAGCGGTCTAGAGAACCATGGTGGATTACCAGCTGATGAAGCAAAGGATTCTTAATGGAATGGGATGGAAAGTGCAGATCCTGTTTCTGTCTAAGACTGAAACAGGATCTGCACTTTTCACCTGCCACACACATGTCCACTTCTCCTCTCTGTGGATGATAAAAACAAACCAGCGAACTGACAGAGGTCCTGCCACCTCCCCAACCGAACCCACAAAAAAAAGTCCCATCCAGCTACTAGTTATTATGCTAACTTGTAAAAGGTTCCCTGCATTTTAAAATAATGGAGAAAGGATTGTGGAATGCTACTTAAAAGAATGGCCTCCTTCCAGGCTCCAGTAACAAGGGTCATGAAATCCAAGTGAGCTAGGCCTCAGCATAGTTTTCTCCGTGGCAGCCATCTTGTGTTTATGGAGGCACAGACGAACCTTATCACAATTAGGGTGATATGTGCTGCAAAAACTGGCATATAATTATAGACGTAATGTTCATTTCAAATGCTCTGCGGCATACATCTTGGTACTGGCAAGTTACCTGGGCCCATGCATTGAGGGGTATAGGGAACCATGGTGGATTCCCAGCTGATGAATCAAAGTATTTTTAAAGGAACAGGCTTAAAAGTGCGGATCCTGTTTCCGTCTCAGGCTGAAAAGTTCGGATCCCGTTTCAGTCTCAGACGGAAGCAGTATCCGCACTTTTCACCTGCCACAAACATAACCACTTCCCCTGTCTGGGCATAATAAATACAAACCACCAGACTGACAGAGGGCCTGTCCCCCAACCCACCTGGATCCCACACAGAAACGTCCCCTCCAGTGACTCATCCTTATGCTAACTTACGAAAGTTGCTCTGCCTTTTAATATAAGGTAGAAAGGATGGTACAATGATAATTAAAAGACTGGATTCTTGTCAGACTCCCATACCAAGTATTGGCAACACCAAGCGAGATAGCCCTCAGTATAGGTTTGTCCGTGGCAGGCATCTAGGATTTAAGGAAGCACAGATGAACCTTATCAAAATTATGGTAAAAGTGCTGGAAAAGCTGGCAAATAATTTCCATGGTAGTGGTTATTTCAAAAGCTCTGCGGCATACTTCTTTGAACTAGCCAGTTAACTGGGCCCACGCAGAGTGGGGTGTAGAGAACCATGGTGGATTCCCAGCTGATTAAGCAAAGGATTCTTAAAGGAACGGTCTGTAAAGTGCGGATCCTGTTTCATACTAAGACTTAAACAGCATCCGCACTTTTTACCTACCACACACATGCCCATTTCTCCTCTCTGGGGATAATAAAACCAAACCACTGGACTGACAGTGTGCCTGCCCACACATCCCCCCTGACTCCCCACAAAAACGTCCCCTCCAGGAACTGATAATTATGCTATCTGGCGAAAGGTGCTCTGCCTTTTAATATAATGGAGAAAGGATGGTGGAATGATACTTAAAAGAATGGCTTCTTTTCAGTCTCCATTAACAGGGAACGGCAACACCAAGTGACCTACGCCTCAGCCTAGTTATGTCTGTGGCAGCCATCTTGGTTTTAAGGAGGTACATACAAACGTTATCACAATTATGGTGAAACATGCTGCCAAAACTGGCGTACAATTTTCAACATAGTGGTCAATTCAAAAGCTCTGCAGCGTACTTCTTGGAACAAGCCAGTTACCTGTGCCCATGCATAGAGGAGTTAGAGAACAATGGTGGATTCCCAGGTGATGAAGCAAAGGATTCCTAAAGGAACAGGCTGAAGAGTGCAGATCCTGTTTCAGTCTAAGACTCAAACAGGATCCGCACTTTTTTCCTGCAACACACATGCCCATTTCTCCTCTCTATGAATAACAAAAAGAACCCATCGGATTGACAGATGGCCTGCCCCCACCTACAATCACCCCACACAAATACTTCCCCTCCAGCAACTCATCCTTATGCTAACTGCCTAAATTTGTTCTTCCTTTTAATATAAGGGAGTAAGGATGATGAAATGATACTTAAAAGATTGGCTTCTTGACAGACTGCCATTCCAAGTATTGGCAACACCAAGCGAGATAGGCCTCAGTATAGGTTTGTCCGTGGCAGCCATCTTCGTTTAAAGCAAGCACAGATGAACCTTATCAAAATTATGGTAAAAGGTGCTGGAAAACCTGGCAAAGAATTCCCATGTTAGTGGTTATTTCAAAAGCTCATCGGCATACTTCTTGGAAAAAGACAGTTACCTGTGCCCATGCATAGATTTGTATCGAGAACCATGGTGGATTCCCAGGTGATGAATTAAAGGATTCTTAAAGGAACAGGATGAAAAGTGCAGATCATGTATCAGTCTACGACTGAAACAGGATCCGCACTTTTTGCCTGCAACACACATGCCAACTTCTCCTCTCTAAGGATAACAAAAAGAACCCATCAGATTGACAGATGGCCTGCCCCCGCCCCTCACCACCCCACACAAAAACGTCCCCTCCAGCGACTCATCCTTATGCTATCTGGTGAAAGGTCCTGTGCCTTTTAAAATAATGGAGAAAGGATGGTTGAATGATACTTAAAAGACTGGCTTATTGCCAGAATCCCGTACCAAGTATTGGCAACAGCAAGTGACTTACGCCTCAGCATAAGTTTGTCCGTGGCAGCCATCTTGGGATTAAGGAGGCACACACGAACCTTACCACAGCCATGGTGATAGGTGCTGCAATAACTGGCAAATAATTCTCTACGTAGTGATTATTTCAGAAGCTCTGCGGCATTTTTCTTGGAACTAGCTAGTTACCTGGGCCTATGCATAGACGGGTCTAGAGAATCGTGGTGGATTCCCAGCTGATCATTTGAAGGATTTTTAAAGAAATGGGCTCAAAAGTGCGGATCCTGTTTCAGTCTAAGACTGAAACAGGATCCGCACTTTACACCTGCCACACACATATCCCTTTCCCCAGTCGGGGCATAATAAACACAAACCGCCGGACTGACAGAAGGCCTGTCCCCCCACCCACACCGACACCACACAAGAATGTCCCCACAGTGACTCATCCTTATGCTAACAGCCGAAAGTTGTTCTGCCTTTTAATATGAGGGAGTAAGCATGGTGCAATGATACTTAAAAGATTGGCTTCTTGCCAGACTACCATTCCAAGTATTGGCAACACCAAGCGAGCTAGCCCTCAGTATAGATTTGTCTGTGGCAGCCATCTTGGGTTTAAGGAAGCAAAGATGAATCTTAGCAAAATTATAGTAAAAGGTGCTTGAAAAGCTGGCAAATAATTCCTTTGGTAGTGGTTATTTCAAAAGCTCTGCGGCATACGTCTTTGAACTAGCCAGTTAACAGGGCCCATGCATAGAGGGGTCTAGAGAACCATGGTGGATTCCCAGCTGATGAATCAAAGGATTCTTAAAGGAATGGGGTGAAAAGTGCAGATCCTGTTTCAGAGACTGAAACAGGATCTGCACTTTTCACCTGCCACACACATGTCCACTTCTCCTCTCTGGGGATAGTAAAAACAAACCACAGAACTGACAGAAGGCTTGCCTCACCAACCCCCCAGAACCCAAATAAAAACTTCCCCTCCAGTGACTCCTTGTTATGCTTAATACCGAAACGTTCTCTGGCCTTTAAAATAGTGATGAAAGGATGGTGGAATGATACTGAAAACAATATATTCTTGCCAGTCTCCACTACCAAGTATCGGCCACACCAAGTGAGCTAGGTCTCAGCATAATTTTGTCCATGGCATCCATCTCGAGATTAAGGAGGAAGAGACGAACCTTATGACAATTATGGTGAAAGGTGCTGCAAAAACTGGCAAATAATTCTCAACTTAGTGGTTATTTCAAAAGATCTGTGGCATACTTCAGGAACCAGGCAGTTTTCTGGGCCCACACATAGAGGGGTCTTGAGAACCATGGTGGATGCTCAGTTGATGAAGCACAGGATTCTTAAAGGAATGGGCTGTAAATTGCGGATCCTGTTACAATCTAAGACTGAAACAGGATCCGCACTTTTCACCTGTCAAACTCATGCCGACTTCTCCACTCTAGGCATAATAAAAAAAAAAAAACGACCGGACTGACATAGGGCCTGGCCCTCCACCTCACCTAGGATCCCCCACAAAACGTCCCCTCCATCCACTCATTCTTATGGTAAATGACGAAAGGTGCTCTGTCTTTTAAAATAATGGTGAAACGATGGTGGAATGATACTTAAAAGAATGGCTTCTTGCCTGCTCCGGTATGGAGCGGTCTAGAGAATGATGGTGCATTCTCAGCTGATGAAGCAAAGGATTCTTAAAGGAACGGGCTGTAAAGTGCGGATCCTGTTTCAGACTAAGACTGAAATGTGATCTGCACTTTTTACCTGACACACACATGCCAATTTCTCCTCTCTGTGGATAACAAAAACAAACCGCCAGACTGACAGTGGGCCTGCCCACACATCCCCCGCGACTCCACACAAAAGCTTCCCCTCCAGTGACTTATTACTATGCTATCTTGCGAAAGGTGCCCTGCCTTTTAAAATAATGGAGAAAGAATGGTCCAGTGATACTTAAAATAATGGCTTCTTGTCAGTCTCCAGTAAGAAGGACTGGCAACACCAAGTGACCTAACCCTCAGCATAGTTATGTCAGAGGCAGCCATCTTGGGTTTAAGGAGGTACATACAAACGTTATCAGAATTATGGTGAAATGTTCTGCAAAAACTGGCAAACAATTCTCTACGTAGTGGTTAATTCAAAAGTTATGCTGCATAATTCTTGGAACAAGCCAGTTACCTGTGCCCACGCATAGAGTGTTCCAGAGAACCATGGTGGATTCCCAGGTAATGAATCAAAGGATTTTTAAAGGAACAGGCTGAAAAGTGCGGATCCTGTTTCAGTCTAAGACTGAAACAGGATCCGCACTTTTTTCCTGCAACACACATGCCCACTTCTCTCTAGGGATAACAAAAACAACCCATCGGATTCACAGATGGCCTGCCCCTGTCCCCCACCACCCCACACTAAAACGTCCCCTCCAGCGACTCATACTCATGCTATCTGGCGAAAGGTCCTCTGCCTTTTAAAATAATGGAGAAAGGATGGTGGATTTACACTTAAAAGAATGGCTTCTTGCAAGACTCCCGTACCATGTATTGGCAACACGAAGTGAAGTAGACCTCAGTATAGGTTTGTCCGTGGTGGCCATCTTGGGTTTAAAGGGGGCACAGATGAATCTTATCACAGTTATGGTGAAAGGTGCTGCAAAAGCTGTCAAATAATTCTCATGGTAGTGGTTGTCTCAAAAGCTCTGTGGCATAATTCTTTGAACTAGCCAGTTAATTGAGCCCACGCATAGAGTCGTCTAGAGAACCATGGTGGAGTCCCAGCTAATGAAGCAAAGGATTCTTAAAGGAACGGCCACACACATGCCCACTTCCCCTCTCAGGGGATAATAAAAACAAACCAGTGAACTGACAGAGGACCACCCCCCCCACCTACCCCAACCCCACCAGAAAGAAACATCCCTGCCAGCTACTAATTATTATGCTAACTTGCAACAGGGTCTCTGCATTTTAAAATAATGGAGAAAGTGTGGTGGAACGATACTTAAAAAAAATGGTCTCCTTCCGGGCTCCAGTAACAATTATCATCAAAACCAAGTGAGCTAGGCCTCAGCATAGTTTTCTCCGTGGCAGCCGTCTTGGGTTTAAGGAGGCACAGACGAACCTTTTCACAATTATGGTGATAGGTGCTGCAAAAACTGGCAAATAATTCTCCACGTAGTGATTATTTCAAAAGCTCTGGGGAATACTTCTTGGAACTAGCCAGTTACCTGGGCCCATGCATAGAGGGGTGTAAAACACCATGTTGGATTCCCAGCTGATGAATCAAAGGATTTTTAAAGTAACGGGCTGAAAAGTGCGGATCCCGTTTCAGTCTAAGACAGAAACGGGATCCGCACTTTTCACCTGCCACACAGATGCCCACTTCTCCTCTCTGGGGAAAATAAAAACAAACCTGCGAACTGACAGAGGGCCTGTGCCCCCCACCCATACTGACCCCACAAAAAAAAAAAGTCCCCTCCAGCTACTAATTATTATTCAACCTTGCAAAAGGTTCCCTGCATTTTAAAATAGTGGAGAAAGGATGGTGGAATGATAGTTATAAGAATGGCGTCCTTCCAGGCTCCAGTAACAAGTATCGTGAAAACCAAGTGAGCTAGGCCTCAGCATAGTTTTCTCCGTGGCAGCCATCTTGTGTTTCAGGAGGCACAGACCAACCTTATCACAATTATGGTGATATGTGCTGCAAAAACTGGCAAATAATTCTACACATAGTGATTATTTCAAAAGCTCTTCAGCATACATCTTGTTACTGGCCAGTTACCTGGCCCCATGCATAGAGGGGTCTAGGAAACTATAGTGGATTCCCAGCTGATGAATCAAAGGATTTTTAAAGAAACAGGCTGAAAAGTGTGGATCCTATTTCAGTCTAAGACTGAAACAGGATCCGCACTTTTCACCTGCCACACACATATCCACTTCCCCTGTCTGGGCATAATAAGTACAAACCGTCAGACTGACAGAGGGCCTGTCCCAACACCCACCCTGACCCCACACAAAATCATCCCCTCCAGGGACTCATCCTTATGCTAACTGCCAAAGGTTGCTCTGCCTTATAATATAATGGTGAAAGGATGGTGCAATGATACTTAAAAGACTGGCTTCTTGCCAGACTCCTGTACCAAGTATTGGCAACACCAAGCGAGCTAGCCATCAGTATAGGTTTGTCCGTGGCATCCATCTTGGGTTTAAGGAAGTGCAGATCAACCTTATCAAAATTATGGTAAAAGGTGCTGGAACGCTGACAAATAATAGCCATCGTAGTGGTTATTTCAAAAGATCTGTGGCATACTTCTTTGAACTAGCCAGTTAACTAGACCCACGCATAGAGGGCTCTAGAGAACCATGGTGGATTCCCAGCTGATGAAGCGAAGGATTCTTAATGGAACGGGGTTAAAAGTGGGGATCCTGTTTCAATCTCTGAAACAGGATCTGCACTTTTCACCTGCCACACACATGCCCACTTCTCCTCTCTGGGGATAATAAAAACAAACCAGCAAAATGACAGAGGGCCTGCGCCCCACACCCCACACAAAAAAAAGTCCCCTCAAGCTACTAATGATTATGCTAACTTGCAAAAGATTTCCTGCATTTTAAAGTAATGGAGAAAGGATGGTGGAATGACACTTAAAAGAATGGCCTCCTTCCAAGCTCCAGTAACAAGTATTGTCAAAACAAAGAGAGCTAGGCCTCAGCATAGTTTTCTCCGTGGAAGCCATCTTGGGTTTAAGGAGGCACAGAAGAAACTTATCACAATTTTGGAGATAGGTGTTGCAAACACTGGCAAATAACTCTCCACTTAGTGATTAATTCAAAAGCTCTGCGGATTATTTCTAGGAACTAGCCAGTTTCCTGATCCCATGCATTGAGGGGTCTAGAGAACCATGGTGGTTTCCCAGCTGATGTATCAAAGGATTTTAAAGGAACGGGGTGAAAATGGCGGATCCTGTTTGAGACTAAGACTGAAACAGGATCCGCACTGTTTACCTGCCACACACATGCCCACTTCTCCTCTCTGGGGATAATACAAACAAAGCACAGAACTGACAGAGGGCTTGCCCCACCAGCCCCCCAGACCCCACATAAAAACTTCCCCTCCAGTGACTCATTATTATGCTATTCAAGAAAGGTACTCTACTTTTTAAAATAATGGAGAAAGGATGGTGGAATGATACTTAAAAGAATGACTTCTTGTCAGTCTCCAGTAACAAGTATCAGCAACACCAAGTGAACTACAGCTCAACATATTTATGTCTGTGGCAGCCATCTTGGGATTAAGGAGGTACATAAAACGTTATCACAATTATGGGTAAACTTACTGCAAAAACGGGAAAATAATTCTAAACTTAGTGGTTAATTCAAAAGCTCTGCGGCATACTTCTTTGAACTAGCCAGTTAACTGGGCCCACGCATAGAGCGGTCTAGAGAACCATGGTGGATTCCCAGCTAAGGAAGCAAAGGATACTTAAAGGAACATGGTGAAAAGTGCGGATCCTGTTTCATTCTAAGACTGAAACAGGATCGGCACTTTTCACCTGCCACACACATGCCCACATCTCCTCTCTGGGGATAATAAAAACAAACCAGTGAACTGACAGAGGGCCTGCCCCCCACACGCACACTGACCCCACAAAAAAAAGTCCCCTCCAGCTACTAATTATAATGCTAACTTGCAGAAGTTTCCCTGCCTTTTAAAATAATGGAGAAAGGATGGTGGAATGCTACTTAAAAGGATGGCCTCCTTCCAGGCTCCAGTAACAAGTGTCGTGAAATCCAAGTGAGCTAGGCCTCAGCATAGTTTTCTCCGTGGCAGCCATCTTGTGTTTAGGGAGGTATAGACCAACCTTATCACAATTATGGTGATATGTGCTGCAAAAACTGACAAATAATTCTACACGTAGTGTTTATTTCAAAATCTCTGTGGCATACAACTTGGTACTGGCCAAGTTGTATGTTTTTTTTTTTTTTTTTTTGAGAAAGCCTTGCTTTATTTAAAGATTCAGTATGACATATTTAAACAAGAACATTTAACCCTACATCTTAATTTTGAATATGTTAGTGGTTCCCAAACTTTTGTTGCATATTGGAATCACTGTGGGGATTTAAAAAAAAAAAAATACTGATGCCTGGCTCCCACTCCCTCTTCCAGACAGGTTAATTACTATGGAGTGTAAGTCGCGCATCAGGATTTTTTTAAAACTCCCCTGGTGTTGTCAGTGTGCAGCCATATTTGGGAACCACTGAGCTCAGGAAGAGGGCAGCTTGGGAAAAACAGGCTACCTGTAACTTGTTCATATCCCTTTAGAAGCAATGGGGACTTTGTGTAGATGTACCCATAGTGGAACTTAGGTGATAAAGAAATTTTAGCCTTGTACAAAAGTCTGAAAGGAAAAAAAGAATCTCTCTGGAATAATCAGGTCCATGAATTTTAAAGGCTGTGATGATGAATCTTTTGACATTTTATGCTACTTAAAGTAGAAGTGCTAAAGAAGTAAATAAAGATCAACAGGAAATACAGAAAAATCCATTACATTCTGAAAATAGTAAATAGTTGCTGTCTAAATTTTAGAGTATGTGTTACTTAACTGCCGACTATGAATGGGTTAGCACGAAGTGGAGATTGGATTTCATATTGTTACTGAAGAGCAGACATAGCTTTTTGAAGCAGCTGAACCATTATGGGATAAACTGGTGCAAATTCTTTGCCTTCTCTACTTCTCACTGTCTGGACGTAAGCTTCCAGGTCTCCCCTGATGAGGAGGAGCCTGTCCTTTTCAGACGGATGGTCGTCCAGCCACTGAGAGAAGCGTGCGTGGGACCACTCTGCCTTCTGGAGCAGGGACTTCATCTCAGCAGGTGCTCTTGTGAACAAAAACTGAATGACGATGCTGAAAGGAATGATGTCCCCGAGTGTAGGACTATTGGCCACATTTTCACTTGTCTGGAAGAGCAGTGGTCTGAATGACCTCAGCATTCGATAGGACTTTCCTAAGTTGGAAACTCGTCTGCAGAAGGGACCCACAGCCAACTGCATCTGTGCAAAATCAGCAGCAAGTCGCATTTTCCCACCTTCACCAAGAGGTCTGATGAGACTGGCGTGGCAGATAAAAAGTTCAATTGCTCTTTGGGCAATAGCTTCAGTGTTATCAAAGACAAAATCTAAGCATTCAAAGTGTTTAAAATAATCACTCATAACTCTGGCAATGAAACCTTGTAGCTCCTTCATGTACAGAGAACAAGGAACATCGAGCTTTCCTGAGCTGGATAGTGACCCAGAAAAATCTTCCTGATGCATGGTGATGATCATGTCCTCTATAGCATCTCCCACTGAAGTCAGTAAGGGTTGCACAGCATTTTCCATAAGAGCATGGATCCCCTTTAGGGCTGAAATTATAGTTTGCTCAGCTGCCGGTGGGAACGAGCTCTGACTGGAAACTACCTTTGTTACTGACTGGTGCAACTTGTACAGTGAATTCACTACTGCCACATTGCTTCTCTGTCCTTCAGTAAGAGGCCCAATCACCTGACTTGCATCTCCTTGTGTGGAAAGAAGCTGCTCTGATTTTACACCATATAACTGAATGGTCTTTGCCACGTTTTTTGACACAGCTAATGTGAGGTTTGCATCAACAGCAGCTACATTTAGTTCACTTGCTATAGTTTTAATGATACCATCAAGTTCATCAGAGGAAGGAGGATTTAGACCACCAGGGGGAAACACCAAGTTGATAGGATCGAAGAGCAGGGATAAGGATTTTGACAGGTAAGCAGCCTCAGGGCTGCAGTGAGTCTTTCAAAGCCCTTTCTGGATCATAATCTGACTTTTTTGGTATGAATATATCTTGTGTATCATCTTCCATGTGCTGTAGGTCAACAAAGAGGTCTGTAGTTCCACTTGCATTAAAATTCCCTTGGCTATTTTGACTGTATTGTTGAAGACGCTTCCAGAAGTCATTATAGAGACGCAATAATTTAGGGTATTCTCCTTCACATGCCTGTTTCAAAAACGCAGAAGTGTTTATTGTCCCATGAAATTGAGAAGGAAGTGCCTCAGTAACTGAATTCCAAAACTTGTAGAAAATTTCAGGTTGTCCATCCTTAAGTATTTCTTCAATGAAACAAATATGAGAAACAGGGTCTCTCTTTTTGGCTAATACTTTTTGTAGATGTTGTACCTGTCCACAAACAGAGCAAATAAGATCCATAAGTTTCTCCATATTGGTCCAGAGGGAAGCACGAAATGCTGTAGTATTTCCTGGGGTTGGCATGGTAGATCGTCCAGGACCCCCTCTCACAGCTGACTGGGAAGGCTGAGTCAAAACTTTGATGTCTAACGCATTCTTGATATTTTCCTCTAAAGTAACACGATATCCATCCACAACACTGATAATAGTATCCTTCAAAATTCCAAGATTATGGAAAACCTGAAGAGCTGTTCCGACTTGAGTAGGATTCTGAATCTCCACACCTTGCTCCAGTAGGCGCTTAGCTTGATTTTCCACTTCAAGTCGAGCTCTTGCAATAAAAAGCAGATCATTTTCTATTACTTCTATTCCAGAAAGATCTATTCCTTGAGAAAGATAATCAAGTTCATTGAGACTCTGAGAAGCTTTTGTTATCTCTCTACTTCCTCCTTGTAGTTGTCCTTGGAGTCTCTTACAGAGATACAAAATGCGAATAATTCTCCGAAGCAAATCACAGGCAACCTGAAGTCTTGCTAGTTGTGCAGTACAGGCTACTATTTTATTGTATGGCTCAACAATTTTTGCTTTCATCCTATCAACAGCTCCCTGTAAAGCACCAATTCTTGTCTGCATGATCTGAAAAACACCTTACAAAGACTCAATACCAGTTGCTTGTGCCAGTAAATCTTCATGTCTTGCAACAACCTGTAGGTGTAGTTCTTTATCCAACTGACTGATTCCTTGGGCAAGTTTTCCTAGTTGTTCAGCAATTACAGCTTGGTGAATAGATGGAGAAGTATAAGAGGGGTCTAGGGAACCATGGTGGATTCCCAGCTGATGAATCAAAGGATTTTTAAAGAAACAGGCTGAAAAGTGCGGATCCAGTTTCAGTATAAGACTGAAACAGGATAAGAACTTTTCACCTGCCACACACATATCCACTTCCCCTGTAAGGGCATAATAAATACAAACTGCCAGACTGACAGAGCGCCTGTCCCCCAACCCACCCCGACACCACACAAAAACGTCCCCTCCTGTGACTCTCCTTATGCTAACTGCCAAAAGTTGCTCTGCCTTTTAATATAAGGTGGAAAGGATGGTGCAAAGATAATTAAAAGACTGGATTGTTGTCAGACTCCCGTACCAAGTATTGGCAACACCAAGCCAGATAGCCCTCAGTATAGGTTTGTCTGTGGCAGCCATCTAGGGTTTAAGGAAGCCCAGATGAACCTTATCAAAATTATGGAAAAAGTGCTGGAAAAGCTGGCAAATAATTTCCATGGTAGTGGTTATTTAAAATGCTCAGCGGCATACTTCTTTTAACTAGCCAGTTAACTGGGCCCATGCTTAGTGGGGTGTAGAGAACCATGGTGGATTCCCACCTGATGAAGCAAAGGATTCTTAAAGGAACAAGATGAAAAGTGCGGATCCTGTTTCAGTCTCTGAAACAGGATCCGCACTGTTTACCTGCCACACACATGCCCACTTCCCCTCTCTGGAAATAGTAAAAACAAACCACAGATCTGACAGAGGGCTTGCCCCACCCGCCCCCTACACCCCACATAAAAACTTTCCCTCCAGCGACTCCTTGTTATTCTAACTACCGAAAGGTGCTCTGGCTTTTAAAATAGTGGAGAAAGGATGGTGGAATGATGCATAAAAGAATGTATTCTTGACAGTCTCCAGTACCAAGTATCGGCCACACCAAGTGAGCTAGGCCTCAGCACAGTTTTTACCATGACAGCCATCTCGAGATTAAGGAGGAAGAGATGAACCTTAATACATTTATGGTGAAAGGTGCTGCAAAACCTTGCAAATAATTCTCAACGTAGTGGTATTTCAAAAGCTCTGTGGAATACTTCTTGGAACCAGGCAGTTTTCTGGGCCCACGCATAGAGGGGTCTAGAGAACCATGGCGGATTCCCAGCTGATGAAGCAAAGGACTCTTAATGGAACGGGGTGAAAAGTGCGGATGCTGTTTCTGTCTAACACTGAAACAGGATCCGCACTTTCACCTGCCACACACATGCCCACTTCTCCTCTCAAGAGATAATAAAAACAAACCAGAGAACTGACAGAGGGCCTTCCCTTCCCCCACAAGGACCCCACAAAAAAAAAAAACGTCCCCTTCAGCTACTAGTTATTATGCCAACTTGCAAAATTTCTCTGCATTTTTAAATAATGGAAAAAGGATGTTGGAATGATACTTAGAAGAATGGCTTCTTGTCAGTCTCCACTAACAAAAATAGGCACCACCAAGTCAGCTACGCCTCAGCATAGTTATGACTGTGGCAGCCATCTTGGGTTTAAGGAGGCACATACAAACGTTATCAGAATTATGGTGAAAGGTGCTGAAAAACTGGTAAAGAATTCTCAACGTACTGGTTAATTCAAAAGCTCTCTGGCATACTTCTTGGAACAAGCCAATTACCTTTGCCCACGCAAAGAGGGGTCTAGAGAACCATGGTGGATTCCCAGGTGATGAATCAAAGGATTCTAAAAGGAACAGGCTGAAAAGTACGGATGCTGTTTCAGTCTAAGACTGTAACAGGATCCGCTCTTTTTGCCTGCAACACACAGGCCCACTTCTCCTCTCTAGGGATAACAAAAACAACCTATTGGATTGACCGATGGCCTGCTCCCACCCCCACCACCCCACACAAAAACGTCCCCTCCAGCGACTGATCCTGATGCTATCTGGCGAAAGGTCCTCTGCCTTTTAAAATAATGGAGATAGGATGATGGAATTATACCTAAAAGACTGGCTTATTGCCAGACTCCCATACCAAGTATTGGCAACAGCAAGTGACCTAGGCCTCAGCACACGTTTGTCCGTGGCAGCCATCTTGGGTTTAAGGAGGCAAAGATCAACCTTATCAAAATTATGGTGAAAAGTGCTGAAAAGCTGTCAAATAATTCTCATGGTAGTGGTTATTTCAAAACCTCTGCAGCATAATTGTTTGAACTGGCCAGTTAACTGGGCCCACGCATAGAGCGGTACAGAGACCCATGGTGGATTACCAGCTGATGAAGCAAAGGATTCTTAAAGGAATGGGGTGAAAAGTGAGGGTCCTCTTTCAGTGTAAGACTGAAACGGGATCTGCACTTTTCACCTGCCACACACATGCCCACTTGTCCTCTCTGGGGAAAATAAAAACAAACGAGCGAACTGCCAGAGGGCCTGCACCCCCACCCACACCGACACAACAACAAAAAAAGTCCCCTCCAGCTACTAATTATTATGCTAACTTGCAAAAGTTTCCCTGCATTTTAAAATAAAGGAGAAAGGATGATGGAATGATACTTAAAAGAATGGCCTCCTTCCAGGCTCCAGTATCAAGTGTCGTGAAATCCAAGTGAGCTAGGCCTCAGCATAGTTTTCTACGTGGCAGCCATCTTGTGTTTAAGGAGGCACACACGACCCTTGTCACAATTATGGTGAAATGTGCTGAAAATACGGGCAAATAATTCTACACGTAGTGTTTATTTCCAGAGCTCTGCCGCATACATCTTGGTACTGGCAAGATACCTGGGCCCATGCATAGAGGGGTCTATGGAACCATGGTGGATTCCCAGCTGATGATTCAAAGGATTTTTAAAGGAACAGGCTCAAAAGTGCGGATCGTGTTTCAGTCTAAGACTGAAACAGGTTCCGCACTTTTCACCTGCCACACACATATCCACTTCCCCTGTCTGGGCATAGTAAATACAAACCGCCGGACTGACAGAGGGCCTGTCCCCCACCCACCCCGACCCCACACAAAAACGTACCCTCTAGTGACTCATCCTTATGCTAAGTGCCGAAAGTTGCTCTGCCTTTTAATATAAGGGAGAAAGGATGGTGCAATGATAATTAAAAGACTGGATTCTTGTCAGACTCCCGTACCAAGTATTGGCAACACCAAGCGAGGTAGCCCTCAGTATAGGTTTGTCCGTGGCAGCCATCTAGGGTTTAAGGAAGCACAGATGAACGTTATCAAAATTATGGTAAAAGTGCTGGAAAAGCTGGCAAATAATTAACATGGTAGTGGTTATTTCAAAAGCTCTGCGGCATACTTCTTTCAACTAGCTAGTTAACAGGGCCCACGCATAGTGGAGTGTGGAGAACCATGGTGGATTCCTAGCTGATGAAGCAAAGGATTCTTAAAGGAATGGGATGAAAAGTGCGGATCCTGTTTCAGTCTCTGAAACAGGATCAGCACTTTTCACCTGCCACACACATGCTCACTTCTCCTCTCTGAGGATAATAAAAATAAACCACAGATCTGAGAGAGGGCTGGCCCCACCAGCCCCCCAGACCCCTAATAAAAAATTCCCCTCCAGTGACTCCTTGTTATTCTAACTCCCGAAAGGTGCTCTGGCTTTTAAAATAGTGGAGAAAGGATGGTGGAATGATACTTAAAAAAATGTATTCTTCCCAGTCTCCAGTGCAAACTATCGGCCACACGAAGTGAGCTAGGCCTCAGCATAGTTTTGTCCATGGCAGCCATCTCGAGATTAAGGAGGAAGAGGCGAACATTATGACAATTATGGTGAAAGGTGCTGCAAAAACTGGCAAATAATTCTCAACGTAGTGGTTATTTCAAAAGCTCTGTAGAATACTTCTTGGAACCAGGCAGTTTTCTGGGCCCAAGCATAGAGGGGTCTAGAGAACCATGGTGGATTCCCAGCTTATGAAGCAAAGTATACTTAATGGACCGGGGGGGGGGGGGGGGAAGTGCGGATCCTGTTTCTGTGTAAGACTGAAACAGGTTCCGCACTTTTTGCCTGTAAAACACATGCCCTCTTCTCGTCTCTAGGAATAAAAAAAACAACCCATCAGATTGACTGATGGCCTGACCACGGCCCCCACCACTCCACACAAAAAAATTCCCTCCAGCGACTCATCCTTATGCTATCTGGCGAAAAGTCCTCTGCCTTCTAAAATAATGGAGATAGGATGGTGGAATTATCCCTAAAAGACTGGCTTATTGCCAGACTCCCATACCAAGTATTGGTAACAGCAAGTGACATAGGCCTCAGCATAGCTTTGTCCGTGGAAGCCATCTTGGGTTTAAGGAGGGACAGATGAACCTTATCACAATTATGGTGAAAGGTGCTGCTATAGCTGTCAAACAATTCTCATGGTAGTGGTTATTTCAAAAGCTCTACGGCATAATTGTTTCAACTAGCCAGTTAACTGGGCCCAGGCATAGATCACTCTAGAGACCCATGGTGGATTCTCAGCTGATGAATCAAAGGATTCTTAAAGGAACGGGGTGAAAAGTGCAGGTCCTGTTTCAATCTAAGACAGAAACGGGATCCGCACTTTTCACCTGTCACACACATGCCCACTTCTCCTCTCTGGGGAAAATAATCACAAAGCAGCGACAGACAGAGGGCCAGTGCCCCCCACCCACACCAACCCCACAAAAATAAAAGAGTCCCCTCCAGCTTCTAATTATTATGCTAACTTGCAAAATTTTCCCTGCATTTTAAAATAATGGAGAAAAGATGGTGGAATGCTACTTAAAAGAATGGCCTACTTCCAGGCTCCAGTAACAAGTGTCGTGAAATCCAGGTAAGCTAGGCCTCAGCATGGTTTTCTCCCTGGCAGCCATCATATGTTTAAGGAGGCACAGACGAACCTTATCACAATTTTGGTGATATGTGCTACAAAAACTGGCAAATAATTCTACACGTAGTGTTTATTTGAAAAGCTCTGTGGCATACATCTTGGTACTGGCCAGTTACCTGGGCCTATGTCTTAAGGGGTCTAGGGAACCATGCTGGATTCCCAGCTGATGAAGCAAAGTATTCTTAAAGGAACAGGATGAAAAGTGCGGATCCTGTTTCAGTTACTGAAACAGGATCCGCACTTTTCACCTGCCACACACATGTGCACTTGTCCTCTCTAGGAATAATAAAAACAAACCACAGAACTGACAGAGTGCTTGACCCCCAGCCCCCCAGACCCCACATAATAACTTCCCCTCCAGCGACTCCTTGTTATTCTCACTGCCAAATGGTGCTCTGGCTTGTAAAATAGTGGAGAAAGGATGGTGGAATGATTCTTCAAAGAATGTATTCTTGCCAGTCTCCAGTACCAAGTATCGGCCACACCAAGTGAGCTGAGCCTCAGCATATTTCTGTCCATGGCAGTCATCTCGAGATAAAGGGGGAAGACACGAACATTATGACAATTATGGTGAAAGGTGCTGCTAAAACTGGCAAATAATTCTCTACTTAGTGGTTATTTGAAAAGGTCTGTGGAATACGTCTTAGAACCAGGCAGTTTTCTGGGCCCACGCATAGAGGGGTCTAGAGAACCATGGTGGATTCCCAGCTGATGAAGCAAAGGATTCTCAATGGAACGGGGTGAAAAGTGCGGATCCTGTTTCTGTCTAAGACTGAAACAGGATCCGCACTTTTCACCTGCCACACACATGCCCACTTCTCCTCTCTGGGGATAATAAAAAGAAACCAGCGAACTCACAGAGGGCATGCCACCCCCACCCACACTGACCCCACAAAAAAAAAAGTCCCCTCCAGCTACTAATTATTATGCTAACTTGCAAAATTTCCCTGGATTTTTAAATAATGGAGAAAGGATGGTGGAATGATACTTAGAAGAATGGCTTCTTGTCAGTCTCCACTAACAAAAATAGGCCACACCAAGTCAGCTACGCTTCAGCATAGTTATGTCCGTGGCAGCCAACTTGATTTTAAGGAGGGACATACAAACGTTATCAAAATTAGGGTGAAACCTGCTGAAAAGCTGGCAAATAATTCTAAACGTTCTGGTTAATTCAAAAGCTCTGCGGCATACTTCTTGGAACAAGCCAGTTACCTGTGCCCACGCATAGAGGGGTCTCGAGAACCATGGTGGATTCCCAGGTGATGAATCAAAGGATTCTTAAAGGAACAGGCTGAAAAGTGTGGATCCTGTTTCAGTCTAAGACGGAAATAGGATCTGCACTTTTTGAGTGCAACACACAGGCCAACTTCTCCTCTCAAGGGATAAGAAAAACAATGCATCGGATTGACAGATGGTCTGCCCACGCCCCCGGCCACCCCACACACAAACGTCGATCCTTATGCCAGCGACACATCCTTATGCTATCTGGCGAAAGATCCTCTGCCTTTTAAAATAATTGCGATAGGATGGTGAAATTGTACCTAAAAGACTGGCATATTGCCAGACTCCCATACAAAGTATTGGCAACAGCAAGTGACCTAGGCCTTAGCACACGTTTTTCCGCGGCAGCCATCTTGGGATTAAGGAGGCACAGACGAACCTTATCACAATTATGGTGATATGTGCTGCAAAAACTGGCAAATAAGTCTATCCGTAGTATTTAATTCAAAAGCTCTACGGCATATAACTTGGTACTGGTGAGTTTACCGGGCCCATGGATAGAGGGGTCTAGGGAACCATGGTGGATACCCAGGTGATAAATCAAAGGATTTTTAAAGAAACAGGCTGAAAGGTGCAGATCCTGTTTCATTCTAAGACTGAAACAGGATCCGCAATTTTCACCTGCCACACACATATTCACTTCCCCTGTTTGGGCATAATAAATACAAACCGCCGTACTGACAGAGGGCCTGTCCCCCAAACCACCCCGACCCCACAAAAAAACAGTCCCCTCCAGCTACTAATTATTATGCTAACTTGCAAAATTTCCTTGCATTTTTAAATAATGGAGAAAGGAAGGGTGAATGATACTTAGAAGAATGGATTCTTGCCAGTCTCCACTAACAAAAATAGGCACCACCAAGTCAGCTCTGCGTCAGCATAGTTATGTCCGTGGCAGCCATCTTGGGTTTAAGGAGGCACATACAAACGTTATCAGAATTATGGTGAAACGTGCTGAAAACCTGGCAAATAATTTTCAACGTACTGGTTAATTTAAAAGCTCTGCGGCATACTTCTTGGAACGAGCCAGTTACCTCGTCCCACGCATAGATGGTTCTAGAGAACCATGGTGGATTCCCAGGTGATGAATTAAAGGATTCTTAATGGAACAGGCTGAAAAGTGCGGATCGAGACTGAAACAGTATATGCACTTTTTGCCTGCAACACACATGCACACTTCTCCTCTCTAGGGATAACAAAAACAACCTATTGGATTGACAGATGGCCTGCCCCCGCCCCCCCCACACAAAAACGTGCCCTCCAGGGACTCATCCTTATGCTATCTAGGTAAAGGTCCTCTGGCTTTTAAAGTAATGGAGATAGGATGGTCAACTTATACCTAAAGAATGGTTTATTGCCAGACACCCATACCAAGTATTGGCAACAGCAAGTGACCTAGGCCTCAGCACACGTTTGTCCGTGGCGGCCATTGGGTTTAAGGAGGCACAGATGAACCTTATCACAATTATTGTGAAAGGTGCTGCAAAAGCTGTCAAATAATTCTCATGGTGGTGGTTATTTCAAGCGCTCTGCGACATAATTCTTTGAACTAGCCTCTTCACTGGGCCAAAGCATAGAGCGTTCTAGAGACCCATGGTGGATTCCCAGCTGATGAAGCAAATGATTCTTAAAGGAACGGGGTGAAAAGTGCAGGTCCCATTTCTGTGTGAGACAGAAACGGGGTCAGCACTTTTGACCTGCCAGACACGTGCCCACTTCTCCTCTCTAAGGAAAATAAACACAAACTAGCGAACTGACGGATGGCCTGCACCTTCCACACACACCGACACCACAAAAAAAACGTACCCTCCAGCTACTAATTATTATGCTAACTTGCAAAAGTCCCCTGCATTTTAAAATAATGGAGTAAGAATGGTGGAATGATACTTAAAAGAATGGCCTTCTTGCAGGCTCCAGTAACAAGTGTCGTGAAATCGAAGTGACCTAGGCCTCAGCATAGTTTTATCCGTGGCAGCCATCTTGTGTTTAAGGAGGCACAGACGAACCTTATGACAATTATGGTGATTTGTGCTGAAAAACTGGCAAATAATGCTACACGTAGTGTTTATTTCAAAAGCTCTGCAGCATACATCTTGGTACTGGCCAGGTACCTGTGCCCACGCATAGAGGGGTCTATGGAACCATGGTGGATTCCTAGCTGATCAATCAATGGATTTTAAAGGAATAGGCTGAAAAGTGCGGATCCTGTTTCAGTAAGACTGAAACAGGTTCCGCACTTTTCACCTGCCACACACATATCCACTTCCCCTGTCTGGGCATAATAAATACAAACCGCCGGACTGACAGAGGGCCTGTCCCCCAAACCACCCGACCCCACACAAAAACGTCTCCTCCAGTGACTCATCCTTATGTTAACTGCCGAAAGTTGCTCTGCCTTTTAATATAAGGGAGAAAGGATGGTGCAATGATAATTTAAAGCCTGGATTCTTGTCAGACTCCCATAGCAAGTATTAGCAACACCAAGCGAGATAGCCCTCAGTATAGGTTTGTTCGTGGCAGGCATCTATGGTTTAAGGAAGCACAGATGAACCTTATCAAAATTATGGTAAAAGTGCTAGAAAAGCTGGCAAATAATTTCCATGGTAGTGGTTATTTCAAAAGCGCTGTTGCATACTTCTTGGAACTAGCGAGTTAAGTGGGCCCACGCATAGTGGGGTGTAGAGAACCATGGTGGATTCCCAGCTGATGAAGCAAAGGAATCTTAAAGGAACAGGATGAAAAGGGCGGATCCTTTTTCAGTCTCTGAAACAGGATCCGCACTTTTCACCTGCCACACACATGCCCACTTCTCCTCTCTGGGGATAATAATAACAAACCACAGAACTGACAGAGGGCTTGCCCCACCAGCCCCCCAGACCCCACATAAAAACTTCCCCTCCAGTGACTCCTTGTTATTCTAACTGCAGAAACGTGCTTTGGCTTTTAAAATAGTGGAGAAAGGATGGTGGAATAATACTTAAAAGAATGTAATCCTGCCAGTCTCCAGTACCAAGAATCGGCCACACCAAGTGAGCTAGGCTTCAGCATAGTTTTGTCCATGGCAGCCATCTCGAGATTAAGGAGGAAGAGTCGAATCTTATGACAGTTATAGTGAAAGGTGCTGCAAAAACTGGCAAATAATTCTCAATATAGTGGTTATTTCAAAATTTCTGTGGAATACTTCATGGAAACACGCAGTTTTCTGGGCCTAAGCATAGAGTGGCCTACAAAACCATGGTGTATTCCCAGCTGTTGAAGTAAAGGACTCTTAATGGAATGGGGTGAAATGTGCGGATCCTGTTTCTGTCTAAGACTGAAACAGGATCCGCACTTTTCACCTGCCACACACATGCCCACTTCTCCTCTCTGGGGATAATAAAAAACCAGCGAACTGACAGAGGGCCTGCCCTCCCCAACCCACACCGAACCCACCAAAAAAAAAAAAAAATGTCCCCTCCAGCTACTAATTATTATGTTAACTTTCAAAATGTTCTCTGCATTTTTAAATAATGGAGAAAGGATGGTGGAATGATACTTAGAAGAATAGCTTCTTGTCCGTCTCCACTAACAAAAATAGGAAACACCAAGTCAGCTACGCCTCAGCATAGTTATTTCCGTAGCAGCCATCTTGGGTTTAAGGAGGCATAGGTGAACCTTATAACAATTATGGTGATAGGTGCTGCAAAAACTGGCAAATAATTCTCAACGTAGTGGTTATTTCAAAAGTTCTGTGAAATAGTTCTTGGAACCAGGCAGTTTTCTGGGCTCATGCAAAGAGGGGTCTAGACAACCATGGTGGATTATCAGCTGATGAAGCAAAGGATTCTTAAAGGAACGGGGTGAAAAGTGGGGATCCTGTTTCAGTACCTGAAAGAGGATTCGCAATTTTTCTCTGCCACACACATACCCACTTCTCCTCTCTGGGGATAATAAAAACAAACCTGCAAACTGACAAAGGGCCCAACCCTGCCACCCACAACGACCCCACCAAAAAAAAGTCCCCTCCAGATATTAAATATTATGCTAACTTGCAAAATTTCCCTGCATTTTTAAACAATGGAGAAAGGATGGTGTAATGATACTTAGAAGAATGCCTTCTTGTCAGTCTCCACTAACAAAAATAGGCAACAACAAGTCAGCTACGCCTCAGCATAGTAATGTCCGTGGCAGCCATATTGGGTTTATGGAGGCACATACAAACGTTATTACAGTTATGGTGAAACGTGGTGAAAACCTGGCAAATAATTCTCAACGAACTGGTTAATTTAAAAGCTCTGCAGCATTCTTCATGGAACAAGCCAGTTGTCTGTGCCCATGCAGAGAGGGATCTAGAGAACAATGGTGGATTCCCAGGTGATGAATCAATGGATTCTTAAAGGAACAGGCTGAAAAGTGCGGACCTGTTTCTGTCTAAGACTGAAACGGCATCCGCACTTTTTGTCTGAAACACACATGCCGACTTCTCCTCTCCAGGGATAACAAAAATAACCCATCAGATTGACAGATGGCCTGCCCTCGCCCCCGCCACCCCACACAAAACGTCCCCTCCAGCGACTCATCCTTATGCTATCTGGCGAAAGGTCCTCTGCCTTTTAAAATAATGGAGATAGGATTGTGTAATTATACCTAACAGACGGGCTTATTGCCAGACTGCCATACCAAGTATTGGCAACAGCAAGTGACCTAGGCCTCAGCACACGTTTCTCCGTGGCAGCAATCTTGGGTTTAAGGAGGCACAGATGAACTTTGTCGCAATTATGGTGAAAGGTGCTGCAAAAGCTGTCACATAATTCTAATGCCAGTGGTCATTTCAAAAGCTCTGCGGCATAACTCTTTGAACTAGCCAGTTAACTGAGCCCACGCATAGAGCGGTCTAGAGACCCATGGTGGATTCCCAGCTGATGAAGCAAAACATTCTTAAAGGAACAGGGTGAAAAGTGCAGGTCCTGTTTCAGTCTAAGACAGAAAGGGGATCCGCACTTTTCACCTTGGACTCACATGCCCACTTCTCCTCTCAGGGGAAAATAAAAACAAACCAGCGAACTGACAGAGGGCCTGCGCCCCCCACCCACACCGACCCCACAACAAAAAGTCCCCTCCTGCCAATAATTATTCTGCTAACTTGCAAAAGGTTCCCTGCATTTTAAAATAATGCAGAAACCATGGTGGAATGATAGTTAAAAGAATGGCCCCCTTCCAGGCTACAGTAACAAGTGTCCTAAAATCCAAGTGACCTAGGCCTCAGCATAGTTTTATCCGTGGCAGCCATCGTGTGTTTAAGGAGGCCCAGATGAAACTTTTCACAATTATGGTGATATGTGCTGCAAAAACTGGCAAATAATTCTACACGTAGTGTTTATTTCAAAAGCTCTGTGGCATACATCTTGGTATTGGCCAGTTACCTGGGCCCATGGATAGAGGTGTCTAGGGAACCATGGTGGATTCCCAGCTGATGATTCAAAGGATTTTAAAGGAACAGGCTGAAAAGTGCGGATCCTATTACAGTAAGACTGAAACAGGATCCGCACTTTTCACCTGCCAAACACATATCCACTTCCCCTCTCTGGGCATAATAAATACAAATGGCCAGACTGACAGAGGGCCTGTCCCCCAACCCACCCCGACCCCACACAAAAACGTCCCCTCCAGTGACTCATCCTTATGCTAACTGCCGAAAGTTGCTCTGCCTTTTAATATAAGGGAGAAAGGATTGTGCAATGATAATTAAAAGACTGGATTCTTGTCAGACTCCCGTAGCAAATATTGGCAACACCAAGTGAGTAGCACTCCGTATAGGTTTGTCCATGGCAGCCCTCTAGGGTTTAAGGAAGCTCAGATGAACCTTATGAAAATTATGGTAAAAGTGCTGGAAAAGCTGGCAAATAATTTCCATGGTAGTGGTTATTTCAAAAGCTTTGTGGCAAACTTCTTTTAACTAGCCAGTTAAAGGGGCCCACGCATAGTGGGGTGTAGAGAACCATGGTGGATTCCCAGCTGATGAAGCAAAGGATTCTTAAGGGACAGCATGAAAAGTGCGGATCCCGTTTCAGTCTCTGAAACAGGATGCTTACTTTTCACCTGCCACACACATGCCCACTTCTCCTCTCTGAGGATAATAAAAAGAAACCACAGAACTGACAGAGGGCTTGCCCCACCAGCCCCCCAGACCCCACATAAAAACTTCCCCTCCAGCGACTCCTTGTTATTCTAACTGCAGAAACGTGCTTTGGCTTTTAAAATAGTGGAGAAAGGATGGTGGAATGATACTTAAAAGAATGTAATCCTGCCAGTCTCCAGTAACAAGTATCGGCCTCACCAAGTGAGCTAGGTGTCAGCATAGTTTTGTCAATGGCAGCCATCTCGAGATTAAGGAGGAAGAACTAACCTTATGACATTTATGGTGAAAGGTGCTGCAAAAACTGGCAAATAATTCTCAACATAGTGGTTATTTCAAAATCTCTTCAGAATACTTCATGGAAACAGGCAGTTTTCTGGGCCCAAGCATAGAGTGGCCTAGAGAACCATGGTGTATTCCCAGCTGTTGAAGTAAAGGATTCTTAATGGAACGGGGTGAAATGTGCAGATCCTGTTTCTGTCTAAGACTGAAACAGCATCCGCACTCTTCACCTGCCACACAAATGCCCACTTCTCCTCTCTGGGGATAATAAAAAAAACCAGCGAACTGACAGAGGGCCTGACCTCCCACACCCACACTGACCCCAGAAAAAAAAAAAGTCCCCTCCAACTACTAATTATTATGTTAACTTGCAAAATGGTCTCTGCATTTTTATATAATGGAGAAAGGATGGTGGAATGATACTTAGAAGAATGGCTTCTTGTCAGTCTCCTCTAACAAAAATAGGCAACACCAAGTCAGCTACGCCTCAGCATAGTTATGTCCATGGCAGCCATCTTGAGTTTAAGGAGGCACAGATGAACCTTATAACAATTTTGGTGATAGGTGCTGCAAAATCAGTCAAATAATTCTCATGGTAGTGGTTATTTCAGAAGCTATACGGCATAATTCTTTGAACTAGCCAGTTAAGTGTGCCCACGCATAGAGCGGTCTAGAGACCCATGGTGGATTCCCAGCTTAAGAAGTAAAGGATTCTTAAAGGAACAGGCTGAAAAGTGCGGATCCTGTTTCAGTCTAAGGCTGAAACGGGATCCGCACTTTTCACCTGCCACACACATCCACTTCCCCTGTCTGGGCATAATAAATACAAACCGCTGGACTGACAGAGGGTCTGTCACCCAACCCACCCTGATCCCACACAAAAACGTCCCCTCCAGTGACTCATCCTTATGCTAACTCCCGAAAGTTGCCCTGCCTTTTAATATAAGGGAGAAAGGATGGTGGAATGATAATTAAATGCCTCAATTCTTGTCAGACTCCCGTACCAAGTATTAGCAACACCAAGCCAGATAGGCCTCAGTATAGGTTTGTCCGTGGCTGCCATCTAGGGTTTAAGGAAGCACAGATCAACCTTATCAAAATTACGGTAAAAGTGCTGGAAAAGCTGGCAAATAATTTCCATGGTAGTGGTTATTTCAAAGGGTCTGTGGCATACTTCTTTTAACTAGCCAGTTAACTGGGCCCACGCATTGTGGGGTGTAGAGAACCATGGTGGATTCCCAGCTGATGAATCAAAGGATTCTTAAAGGAACAGGGTGAAAAATGCGGATCCTGTTTCAGTCTAAGATGGAAATGGGATCGGCACTTTTCACCTGCCACACACATGCCCACTTCTCCTCTCTAAGGAAAATAAACACAAACTAGCAAACTGACGGAGGGCCTGCACCTTCCACACACACCGACACCACAAAAAAAACATACCCTCCAGCTACTAATTATTATGCTAACTTGCAAAAGGTTCCCTGCATTTTAAAATAACGGAGAAACGATGGTGGAATGCTACTTAAAAGAATGGCCTCCTTGCAGGCTCCAGTAACAAGTGGAATCCAAGTGACCTAGGCCTCAGCATAGTTTTATCCGTGGCAGCCATCTTGGGTTTAAGGAGGCAGACGAACCTTATCACAATTATAGTGATATGTGCTGCAAAAACTGGCAAATAATTCTACACGTAGTGTTTACTTCAAAAGCTCTGCGGCATACATCTTGGTACTGGCCAGGTACCTGGGCCCATGTATAGAGAGGTCTAGGGAACCATGGTGGATTCCCAGCTGATGAATCATAGGATTTTTAAAGGAACAGGCTCCAAAGTGCGGATCTTCTTTCAGTCTAAGACAGAAACAGGTTCCGCATTTTTCACCTGCCACACACATATCCACTTCCCTGTCTCGGCATAATAAATACAAGCCAGCAGACTGACAGAGGGACTGTCCCTCAACCCACCCCGACCCCACACAGAAACGTCCCCTCCGTTGACTCATCCTTATGCTAACTGCTGAAAGTTGCTCTGCCTTTTCATATAAGGGAGAAAGGAGGGTGCAATAATAATTAAAAGACTGGATTCTTGTCAGACTCCCGTACCAAGCATTGGCAACACCAAGTGAGAGAACCGTCAGTATAGGTTTGTCCGTGGCAGCCATCTAGGGTTTAAGGAAGCACAGAGAGACCTTATCAAAATTATGGTAAAAGTGCTGGAAAAGCTTGCAAATAATTTCCATGGTAGTGGTTATTCAAAAGTTCTGCGGCATACTTCTTTGAACTAGCCAGTTAACTGGGCCCACGCATAGTGGGGTGTAGAGAACCATGGTGGATTCCCAGCTGATGAAGCAAAGCAAAGAATTCTTAAAGGAACGAGATAAACATGCGGATCCTGTTCCATTCTCTGAAACAGGATCCGCACTTTTCACCTGCTAAACACATGCCCACTTCTCCTCTCTGGGGATAATAAAAAGAAACCACAGAGCTGACAGAGGGCTTGCCCCACCAGCCCCCAGACCCCACATAAAACTTCGCCTCCAGCCACTCCTTCTTATTCTAACTGCCGAAAGGTGCTCTTGCTTTTAAAATAGTGGAGAAAGGATGGTGGAATAATACTTAAAAGAATGTAATCCTGCTAGTCTCCAGTACCAAGTATCGGCCTCACCAAGTGAGCTAGGCCCCAGCATAGTTTTGTCCATGGCAGCCATCTCGAGATTAAGGAGGAAGAGACGAAACTTATGACAATTATGGTGAAAGGTGCTGCAAAAACTGGCAAATAATTCTCAACGTAGTGGTTATTTCAAAAGCTCTGTGGAATACTTCTTGGAACCAGGCAGTTTTCTGGGCCCACGCAAAGATGGGTCTAGAGAACCATGGTGGATTCCCAGGTGATAAATCAAAGGACTCTTAAAGGAACTGGCTGAAAAGTGCGGAAGACTGAAACAGTATATGCACTTTTTGCCTGTAACACACATGCCCACTTCTCCTCTCTAGGGATAACAAAAACAACCCATCATATGGACAGATGGCCTGCCCCCGGCCCCCACCACCGCACACAAAAACGTCCCCTCCAGCGACTCATCCTTATGCTATCTGGTGGAAGTTCATCTGCCTTTTAAAATAATGGAGATAGGATGGTGGAATTATACCTAAAAGACTGGCCTTTTGCCAGACTCTCATACCAATTATTTGCAACAGGAAGTGACCTAGGGCTCAGCATAGGTTTGTCGTGGCAGCCATCTAGGGTTTAAGGCAGCACAGATGAACCTTATCAAAATTATGGTAAAAGTGATGGAAAAGGTGGCAAATAATTTCCATAGTAGTGGTTATTTCAAAACCTCTGCGGCATACTTCTTTGATCTAGCCAGTTAACTGGGCCCACGCATAGTGGGTTGTAAAGAACCATGGTGGATTCCCAGCTGATGAAGCGAAGGATTCTTAAAGAACGGGATGAAAAGTGGGGATCCTGTTTCAGTCTCTGAAACAGGATCTGCCCTTTTCACCTGCCACACACATGCCCAATTCTCCTCTCTGGGGAAATGAAAAACAAACCAGCGAACTGACAGAGGGACTGCGCCCCCCACCCACACCGACCCCAGAAAAAAAAAGTCCCCTCCAGCTACTAATTATTATGCTAACTTGCAAAAGGTACCCTGCATTTTAAAATAATGGAGAAAGGATGGTGGAATGATACGTAAAAGAATGGCCTCCTTCCAGGATCCAGTAACAAGTGTCGTGAAATCCAAGTCACCTAGGCCTCAGCATAGTTTTCTCCGTGGCAGCCATCTTGTGTTTAAGGAGGCACAGACCAACCTTATCACAATTATGGTGATATGTGCTGCAAAAACTGGCAAATTATTCTACACATACTGTTTATCTCAAAAGCTGTGCGGCATACATCTTGGTACTGGCCCGTTACATGGGCCCATGCATGGAGGGGTCTAGGGTACCATGGTGGATTCCCAGCTGATGAATCAAAGGATTTTTAAAGGAACAGGCTCAAAAGTGGGGATCCTGTTTCAGTCTAAGACTGAAACAACATCTGCACTTTTCACCTGCCACACAAATATCCACTTCCCTGTCTGGGCATTATGAATACAAACCACCGGACTGACAGAGGGACTGTTCCCCAACCCACCCCGACCCCACACAAATACTTCCCCTCCGTTGACTCATCCTTATGCTAACTGCCAAAAGTTGCTCTGCCTTTTAATATAAGGGAGAAAGGACGGTCCCATGATAATTAAAAGACTGGATACTTGTCAGACTCCCGTCCCAAGTATTGGCAAGAACAAGTGAGATAGCCCTCGGTATAGGTTTGTCCGTAGCAGCCATCCTGGGTTTAGGGAAGAACAGATGAACCTTATCAAAATTATGGTAAATGTGCTGGAAAAGCTGGCAAATAGTTTCCATGGTAGTGGTTATTTCAAAAGCTCTGTGGCATACTTCTTTGAACTAGCCCGTTAACTGGGCCCACGCGTAGAAAACCATGGTGGATTCCCAGGTGATGAAGAAAAGGATTCTTAAAGGAACGGGATGAAAAGTGTTGATCTTGTTTCAGTCTCTGAAACAGGATCCGCACTTTTCAACTGCCACACACATGCCCACTTCTCCTCTCTGGGGATAATAAAAACAAACCACAGAACTGACAGAGGGCTTGCCCCACCAGCCACCAAGAGCCCACATAAAAACTTCCCGTCCAGCTACTCCTTGTTATTCTAACTGACAAAAGGTGCTCTGGCTTTTAAAATAGTGGAGAAAGGATGGGGCAATGATACTTAAAAGAATGTATTCTTGGCAGTCTCCAGTACCAAGAATCGGCCACACCAAGTGAGCTAGGCCTCAGCATAGTTTTGTCCATGGCAGCCATCTCGAGATTAAGGAGGAAGAGACGAACCTTATGACAATTTTGGTGATAGGTGCTGCAAACCTGGCAAATAATTCTCAACGTAGTGGTTATTTCAAAAGCTCTGTGGAATAATTCTTGGAACCAGGCAGTTTTCTGGGACCACAAAAAGAGGGGCCTAGTGAACCACGGGGGATTCCCAGATGATGAAGTAAAGGATTCTTAATGGAATGGGGTGAAATGTGCGGATCCTGTTTCTGTCTAAGACTGAAACAGGATCCGCACTTTTTGCCTGCCACACACATGCCCACTTCTCCTCTCTGGCGATAATAAAAACAAACCAGCGAACTGACAGGGGGCCTGCGCCCCCCACCCACACCGACCCCACAAAAAAAGTCCCCTCCAGCTACTAATTAGTATGCTAACTTGCAAAAGGTTCCCTGCATTTTAAAATAATGGAGAAAGGATGGTGGAATGATACTTAAAAGGATGGCCTCCTTCCAGGCTCTTGTAACAAGTGTCGTGAAAACCAACTGAGCTAGGCCTCAAAATAATTTTCTCCGTGGCAGCCTACTTGTGTTTAAGGAGGCACAGACGAACCTTATCACAATTACGGTGATATGTGCTGCAAAAACTGGCAAATAAGTCTATCCGTAGTGTTTAATTCAAAAGCTCTGTGGCATACATCTTGGTACTGGCCAGTTACCTGGGCCGATGCATAGAGGGGTCTAGGGAACCATGGTGGCTTCCCAGCTGATGAATCAAAGGATTTTTAAAGGAACAGGCTGAAAAGTGCAGATCCTGTTTCAGTCTAAGACTGAAACAGGATCCGCAATTTTCACCTAACACACACATATCCTCTTCCGCTGTCTGGGCATAATAAATACAAACCACTGGACTGACAGAGGGCCTGTCCTCAACCCACCCCGAGCCCACACAAAAACGTCCCCGCCAGGGACTCATCCTTATGCTAACTGCCGAAATTTGCTCTGCCTTTAATATAAGGGAGAAAGGATGGTGCAATGATAATTAAAAGACTGGATTCTTGTCAGACTCCCGTACCAAGTTTTGGCAACACCAAGCGAGATAGCCCTCAGTTTCAATTTGTCCGTAGCAGCCATCCTGGGTTTAAGGAAGCACAGATGAACCTTATCAAAATTATGGTAAAAGTGCTGGAAAAGCTGGCAAATAGTTTCCATGGTAGTGGTTATTTAAAAAGCTCTACGGCATACTTCTTTGAACTAGCCAGTTAACTGGGCCCATGCATAGAAAACCATGGTGGATTCCCAGCTGATGAAGCAAAGGAGTCTTAAAGGAACGTGATGAAAGTGTTGATCCTTTTTCTATCTCTGAAACAGGATCCGCACTTTTCACCTCCAACACACATGCCCACTTCCCCTCTCTGGGGATAATAAAAACAAACCACAGGACTTACAGAGGGCTTGCCCCACCAGCCCCCAAGACCCCACATGAAAACTTCCCCTCGAGCTACACCTTGTTATTCTACCTGCCGAAACGTGCTCTGGATTTTAAAATAGTGGAGAAAGGATGGTGTAATGATACTTAAAAAAATGTATTGTTACCAGTCTCCAGTACCAGGTATCGGCCACACCAAGTGAGCTAGGCCTCAGCATAGTTTTGTCCATGACAGCCATCTTGAGATTAAGGAGGAAGAGATGAACCTTATGACAATTATGGTGAAAGGTGCTCCAAAAACTGGCAAATAATTCTCATGGCAGTGGTTATTTCAAAAGCTCTGTGGAATACTTCTTGGAACCAGGCAGTTTTCTGGGCACACACATAGTGGGGTCTGGAGAACCACGGTGGAATCCAAACTGAGGAAGCAAAGGATTCTTAATGGAACGGGGTGAAAAGTGCAGATTCTGTTTCTGTCTAAGACTCAAACAGGATCCTCACTTTTCACCTGCCACACACATGCCCATTTCTCCTCTCTGGGGATAATAAAAAAAAAATCAGCGAACTGACAAGGGCCTGCCCCCCTCAACCACACTGAACCCAGAAAAAAAAAAGTCCCCTCCAACTACTAATTATTATGCTAACTTGCAAAATTTCCCTGCATTTTTAAATAATGGAGAAAGGATGGTGGAATGGTACTTAGAAGAATGGCTTCTTGTCAGTATCCACGAACAAAAATAGGCAACACCAAGTCAGCTACGCCTAAGCATAGTTATGTCCGTGGCAGCCATCTTGGTTTTAAGGAGGCACATACAAATGTTATAATAATTATGGTGAAAAGTGCTGAAAACCTGCAAATAATTCTCAACGTACTAGTTAATTCAAAAGCTCTGCGGCATACTTCTTGGAACAAGCCAGTTACATGTGCACACGCACAGAGGGGTCTAGAGAACCATGGTGGATTCCCAGGTGATGAATCAAAGGATTCTTAAAGGAACAGGCTCAAAATTGGGGATCCTGTTTCAGGCTCAGACTGAAACAGGATCCGCACTTTTTTCCTGCAACACACATGCCCACTTCTCCTCTCTAGGGATATCACAAACAACGCCTGGGATTGACCTATGGCCTGCCCCCCCCTCCCCACCACCCCACACAAAAACGTGCCCTCCAGCGACACATCCTTATACTATCTGGAGAAAGGTCCTCTGCCTTTTAAAATAATGGAGATAGGATGGTGGAATTATATCTAAAAGACTGGCTTATTGCCAGACTCCCATACCAGGTATTGGCAACAGCAAGGGACTTAGGCCACAGCATAGGTTTCTTCGTGCCAGCCATCTTGGGTTTAAGGAGTCACAGATGAACCTTATCACACTTATGGTGAACGGTGCTTCAAAAGCTGTCAAATAATTCTCATGGTAGTGGTTATATCAAAAGCTCTATGGCATAATCCTTTGATCTAGCCAGTTAATTAGGCACACACATATAGCGGTCTAGAGACCCATGGTGGATTCCCAGCTGATGAAGCAAAGGACTTTTAAAGGAACGGGGTGAAAAGTGCGGGTCCTCTTTCAGTCTAAGACAGAAACGGGATCTGCACTTTTCACCTGCCACACCCATGCTCACTTCTCCTCTCAGGGGAAAATAAAAACAAACCAGCGAACTGACAGAGGGCCTGCGCCCCACACCCACACTGACCCTACAAAAACAAGTCCCCTCCAGTTACTAATAATTATGCTAACTTGCAAAAGGTTCCCTGCATTTTAAAATAATGGAGAAAGGATGGTGGAATGCTACTTAAAAGAATGGCCTCCTTCCAGGCTCCAGTAACAAGTGTCGTGAAATCCAAGTGAGCTAGGCCTCAGCATAGTTTTCTCCGAGGCAGCCATCTTGTGTTTAAGGAGGCACAGATGAACCTTATCACAATTACGGTGATATGTGCTGCAAAAACTAGCAAATAATTCTACACATAGGGTTTATTTCAAAAGCTCTGTGGCATACACCTTGGTAGTGGCCAGTTACCTGGGTCCATGCACAGAGAGGTTTAGGGAACGATGGTGCATTCCCAGCTGATGAATCAAAGGATTTTTAAAGGAACAGGCTGAAATGTGCGGATCCTGTTTCACTCTAAGACTGAAACAGGATCCGCACTTTTCACCTGCCACACACATATCCACTTCCCCTTTCTGGGCTTAATAAATTAAACCGCCGGACTGACGGAGGTCCTGTCCCCCAACCCAACCCAACCCCACGGAAAAACGTCCCATCCAATGACTCTTCCTTATGCTAACTTCCGAAAGTTGCTCTGCCTTTTAATATAAGGGAGAAAGGATGGTGCAATGATAATTAAAAGACTGGATTCTTGTCAAACTCCCGTAGCAAGTATTGGTAACACCAATCGAGATAGCGCTAAGTATAGGGTTTTCCTTGGCAGCCATCTAGGGTTTAAGGAATCACAGATGAACCTTATCAAAATTATGGTAAAAGTGCTGGAAAAGCTGGCAAATAATTTCCATGGTAGTGGTTATTTCAAAGGGTCTGTGGCATACTTCTTTGAACTAGCCAGTTAACTGGACCCACGCATAGTGGGGTGTAGAGAACCAAGGTGGATGCCAAGCTGATGAAACAAAGGATTCTTAAAGGAACGGGATGAAAAGTACGGGTCCTGTTTCAGTCTTTAAACAGGATACGCACTTTTCACCTGCCACACACATGACCACTTCTCCTCTCTGGGGATAATAAAAAAAAATCACAGAACTGACAGAGGGCTTGCGCCCCCCACCTACACTGACTCCACAAAAAAAAAAGTCCCCTCAGGCTACTAATTATTATGCTAACGTGCAAAAGGATCCCTGCATTTTATAATAATGGAGAAAGGATGGCGGAATGATACTTAAAAGAATGGCCTCCTTCCAGGCTTCAGTAAAATGTGTCGTGAAATCCAAGTGAGCTAGGCCTCAGCGTAATTTTCTCCACGGCAGCCATCTTGTGTTTAAGGAGGCAGAGATGAACCTTATCACAATTATGGTGATATGTGCTGCAAGAAATGGCAAATAATTCTACACGTAGTGTTTATTTCAAAAGCTCTGCGGCATACATCTTTGTACTGGCCAGTTACCTGGGCCGATGCATAGAGGGGTCTAGGGAACCATGGTGGATTCCCAGCTGATGAATCAAAGGATTTTAAAGGAACAGGCTGAAAAGTGCGGATCCTGTTTCAGTAAAACTGAAACAGGATCTGCCCTTTTCACCTGCCACACACATATCCACTTCCCTTGTCTGGGCATAATAAAAAAAAAACCGCCCCAGACTGACAGAGGGCCTGTCTCCCAACCCACCGCGACCCCACACAAAAACGTGCCCTCCAGTGACTCATCCTTATGCTAACTTACGAAAGTTGCTCTGCCTTTTAATATAAGGGAGAAAGGATGGTGCAATGATAATTGAAAGACTGGATTCTTGTCAGACTCCCATACCAAGCATTGGCAACACCAAGCGAGTAGCCCTCCATATAGGTTTGTCCATGGCAGCCATCTAGGGTTTAAGGAAGTACAGATGAACCTTATCAAAATTATGGTAAAAGTGCTGGAAAAGCTGGCAAATAATTTCCATGATACTGGTTATTTCAAAAGCTATGTGGCATACTTCTTTGAACTAGGCAGTTAACTGGGCCCACGCATAGTGGGGTGTAGAGAACCATGGTGGATTCCCAGCTGATGAAGCAAAGGATTCTAAAGGAACACGATGAAAAGTGCGGATCCTGTTTCAGTCTCTGAAACAGGATCCACACTTTTCACCTGCCACACACATGCCCACTTCTTCTCTCTGGGGATAGTAAAAAGAAATCACAGGCCAGGCGTGGTGGCTCACGCCTGTAATCCTAGCACTCTGGGAGGCTGAGGTGGGCAGATCGTTTGAGCTCAGGAGTTCAAGACCAGCCTGAGCAAGAGCGAGACTCCATCTCTACTAAAAATAGAAAGAAATTATATGGACAGCTAAAAATATATATAGAAAAAATTAGCCGGGCATGGTGGTGCATGCCTGTAGTCCCAGCTACTCGGGATGCTGAGACAGGAGGATCGCTTCAGCTCAGGAGTTTCAGGTTGCTCTGTGCTAGGCTGACGCCACGGCACTTACTCTAGCCGGGGCAACAGAGTGAGACTCTGTCTCAAAAAAAAAAAAAAAAAAAAAAAAAGAAATCACAGAACTGACAGAGGGCTTGCTGCACCAGCCACCCAGACCCCACATAAAAACTTCCCCTCCAGCGACTTCTTGTTATTCTAACTGCAGAAACGTGCTCTGGCTTTTAAAATAGTAGAGAGAGGATGGTGGAATGATACTTAAAAAAATGTAATGCTGCCAGTCTCCAGTACCAAGTATAGGCAACACCAAGTGAGCTAGGCCTCAGCATAGTTTTGTACATGGCAGGTATCTCGAGATTAAGGAGGAAGAGACGAACCTTATGACAATTATGGTGAAAGGTGCTACAAAAACTGGCAAATAATTCTCAACGTCGTGGTTATTTCAAAAGGTCTGTGGAATACTTCTTGGAACCAGGCAGTTTTCTCGGCCCACGCATAGAGCGGTCTAGAGAACCATGGTGGATTCCCAGGTGATGAATCAAAGGATTCTTAAAGGAGCAGGCTGGAAAGTACGGATCCTGTTTCAGTCTAAGACTGAAACAGTATATGCACTTTTTGCCTGCAACACACATGCCCACTTCTCCTCTCTAGGGATAAAAAAAAAAACCCATCGGATTGTCAGATGGCCTGCCCCCGCCCCCCACCACCGCACACAAAATCGTCCCCTCCAGCGACTCATCCTTATGCTATCTGGTGAAAGGTCCTCTGCCTTTTAAAATAATGGAGATAGGATGGTGGAATTATACCTAAAAGACTGGCTTATTGCCAGATTCCCATACCAACTATTGGCAACAGCAAGTGACCTAGGCCTGAGCACACGTTTGTCCCTCCAGCCATCTTGGGTTTAAGGGGGCAAAGATGAACCTTATCACAATTATGGTGAAAGGTGCTGCAAAAACTGTCAAATAATTCTCATGGTAGTGGTTATTTCAATAGCTCTGCGGCATAATTGTTTGAACCAGCTAGTTAATTGGGCCCACGCATAGAGCGGTCTAGAGTCCCATGGTGGATTCCCTACTGATGAAGCAAAGGATTCTTAGAGGAACGGGGTGAAAAGTGCGGGTCCTGTTTCAGTCTAAGACAGAAACGGGATGCGCACTTTTCACCTGCCACACACATGCCCACTTCTCCTCTCTGGGGAAAATGAAAACTAACCAGCGAACAGACTGCGGGTCTGCGCCCCCCACTCTCACAAGCCCCACAAAAAAGTCCCCTTCAGCTATTAATTATTATGCTAACTTGTAAAAGTTTCCCTGCATTTTAAAATAATGGAGAAATGATGGTGGCATGATACTTAGAAGAATGGCCTCCTTCCAGGCTCCAGTAACAAGTGTCGTGAAATCCAAGTGAGCTAGGCCTCAGCATACTTTTCTCCGTGGCAGCCATCGTGTGTTTAAGGAGGCACAGACGAACTTTATCACAATTATGGTGATATGTGCTGCAAAATCTGGCAAATAATTCTACACGTAGTGTTTATTTCAAAAGCTCTTTTGCATACATAGTACTGGCCAGTTACCTGGGCCCATGCATAGAGGGGTCTAGGGAACCATGGTGGATTCCCAGGTGATGAATCAAAGGATTCTTAAAGTAACAGGATGAAAAGTGCAGATCCTTTTCCAATCTAAGACTAAAACAGGATCCGCACTTTTCACCTGCCACACACATATCCTCTTCCCCTGTCTGGGCATAATAAATACAAACCACTGGACGGACAGAGGGCCTGTCCCCCAACCCAACACAACCCCTCACAAAAACGTGCCCTCCAGTGACTCATCCTTATGCTAACTGCCGAAAGTTGCTCTGCCTTTTAATATAAGGGAGAAAGGACGGTCCCATGATAATTAAAAGACTGGATACTTGTCAGACTCCCGTCCCAAGTATTGGCAAGAACAAGTGAGATAGCCCTCGGTATAGGTTTGTCCGTAGCAGCCATCCTGGGTTTAGGGAAGAACAGATGAACCTTATCAAAATTATGGTAAATGTGCTGGAAAAGCTGGCAAATAGTTTCCATGGTAGTGGTTATTTCAAAAGCTCTGTGGCATACTTCTTTGAACTAGCCCGTTAACTGGGCCCACGCGTAGAAAACCATGGTGGATTCCCAGGTGATGAAGAAAAGGATTCTTAAAGGAACGGGATGAAAAGTGTTGATCTTGTTTCAGTCTCTGAAACAGGATCCGCACTTTTCAACTGCCACACACATGCCCACTTCTCCTCTCTGGGGATAATAAAAACAAACCACAGAACTGACAGAGGGCTTGCCCCACCAGCCACCAAGAGCCCACATAAAAACTTCCCGTCCAGCTACTCCTTGTTATTCTAACTGACAAAAGGTGCTCTGGCTTTTAAAATAGTGGAGAAAGGATGGGGCAATGATACTTAAAAGAATGTATTCTTGGCAGTCTCCAGTACCAAGAATCGGCCACACCAAGTGAGCTAGGCCTCAGCATAGTTTTGTCCATGGCAGCCATCTCGAGATTAAGGAGGAAGAGACGAACCTTATGACAATTTTGGTGATAGGTGCTGCAAACCTGGCAAATAATTCTCAACGTAGTGGTTATTTCAAAAGCTCTGTGGAATAATTCTTGGAACCAGGCAGTTTTCTGGGACCACAAAAAGAGGGGCCTAGTGAACCACGGGGGATTCCCAGATGATGAAGTAAAGGATTCTTAATGGAATGGGGTGAAATGTGCGGATCCTGTTTCTGTCTAAGACTGAAACAGGATCCGCACTTTTCGCCTGCCACACACATGTCCACTTCTCCTCTCTGGGGATAATAAAAACAAACCACAGAACTGACAGAGGGCTTTGCCCACCAGCCCCTAGACTCCACATAAAAACTTCGCCTCCAGCCACTCCATATTCTAACTGCCGAAAGGTGCTCTGGCTTTTAAATAATGGAGAAAGGATGGTGGAATGATAATTAAAAAAATGCATTCTTGCCAGTCTCCAGTACCAAGTATCGGCCACACCAAGTGAGCTCGGCCTCAGCATAGTTTTGTCCATGGCAGCCATCTCGAGATTAAAGAGGAAGAGGCGAACCTTATGACAATTATGGTGAAAGGTGCTCCAAAAACTGGCAAATAATTCTCAACGTAGTGGTTATTTCCAAGCTCTGTGGAATACTTCTTGGAACCAGGCAGTTTTCTGGGCCCACGCATAGAGGGGTCTAGAGAACCATGGTGGATTCCCAGGTGATTATTCAAAGGTTTCTTAAAGGAACAGGCTGAAAATTGCGGATCATGTTTCAGTCAAAGACTGAAAGAGTATATGCACTTTTTGCCTGCAACACACATGCCCACTTCTCCTCTCTAGGGATAGTAAAAACAACCCATCGGATTGACAGATGGCCTGCCCCCGCCCCCCACCACCCCACACGAAAACGTCCCCTCCAGCGACTCATCCTTATGCTATCTGGCGAAAGTTCCTCTGCCTTTTAAAATAATGGAGATAGGATGGTGGAATTATACCGAAAAGACTGGCTTATTGCCAGAATCCCATATGAGTTATTGGCAACAGGAAGTGACTTAGGCCGCAGCATAGGTTTGTCCCTGGCAGCCATCTAGGGTTTAAGGAAGCACAGATGAACCTTATCAAAATTATGGTAAAAGTGCTGGAAAAGCTGTCAAATAATTTCCATAGTATTGGTTATTTCAAAAGCTCTGCGGCATACTTCTTTGAACTAGCCAGTTAACTCGGCCCACACATAGTGGGCTGTAGAGAACCAAGGTGGATTCCCAGCTGATGAAGCGAAGTTTTCTTAAAGGAACCGGATGAAAAGTGCGGATCCTGTTTCAGTCTCTGAAACAGGATCTGCGCTTTTCCCCTGCCACACACATGCCTACTTCTCCTTTCTGGGGATAATAAAAACAAACCTGGGAACTGACAGAGGGCCTGATGTCCCTTAGACTTGGTGTCTAAGACTGAAACAGGATCTGCACTTTTCACCTGCCACACACATATCCACTTACCCATTCTGGGCATAATAAATACAAACTGCTGGACTGACAGAGGGCCTGTCCCCCAACCCACTCCGACCCCACACAAAAACCTCCCCTCCAGTGACTCATCCTAAGATTAACTGCTGAAAGATGCTCTGCCTTTTAATATAAGGGAGAAAGTATGGTGCAATAATAATTAAAAGACTGGATTCTTGTCATACACCCGTACCAAATATTGGCAACACCAAGCCAGATAGCCCTCAGTATAGTTTTGTCCGTCGCTCCCATCTAGGGTTTAAGGAAGCACAGATGAACGATATCAAAATTATGGTAAATGTGCTGCAAAAGGTGGCAAATAATTTCCATGGTAGTGGTTATTTCAAATGCTCTGCGGCATACTTCTTTGAACTAGCAAGTTAACTGGGCCCACGCATAGTGGGGTGCAGAGAACCATGGTGGATTCTCAGCTTATGAAGCATTCTTAAAGGAAAGGGATTAAAAGTGCGAATGATGTTTCAGTCTCTAAAACAGGATCCACACCTTTCACATGCTACTCACATGCCCACTTCTCCTCTCTGGGGATAATAATAACCCATCAGATTGACAGATGGCCTTTCCCCCCCCTCCACCCCACACGAAAACGTTCCCTCCAATGACTCATCCTTATGGTATCTGGCGAAAGGTCCTCTGCCTTTTAAAATAATGGCGATAGGATGGTGAATTTATACCTAAAAGACTGGCTTATTGCCAGACTCCCTTACCAAGTATTGGCAACAGCAAGTTACTTGGCCTCAGCACACGTTTGTCCCTGGCAGCCATCTTGGGTTTGAGGACGAACATATGAACCTTATCACAATTATGGTGAAAGGTGCTGCAAAAGTTGTGAAATAATTCTCATAGTAGTGGATATTTCAAAAGGTCTGGGGCATAATTCTTTGAACTAGCCAGTTAGCTTGGCCCACGCATAGAGCGGTCTAGAGACCCATGGTGGATTCCCAGCTGATGAAGCAAAGGATTCTTAAAGGAACGGGGTGAAAAGTGCTGGTCCTGTTTCAGTCTAAGACAAGAACGGGATCCACACTTTACCCCTACCACACACATGCCCACTTCTCCTCTCTGGGGAACCTAAAAACAAACAAGTGAACTGACAGAGGGCCTGCGACCCCACCCTCACCGACCCCACAAAAAAAATCCCCTCCAGATACTAATTATTATGCTAACTTGCAAAAGGTTCCCTGCATTTCAAAATAATGGAGAAATGATGGTGGAATGACACTTAAAAGAATGGCCTCCTTCCAAACTCCAGTGATAAGTGTCATGAAATCCAAGGGAGCTAGGCCTCAGCATAGTTTTCTCCGTGGCAGCCATCTTGTGTTTAAGGAGGCACAGACGAAACTTATCACAATTATGGTGATAAGTGCTGCAAAAACTGGCCAATAATTCTACACGTAGTGTTAATTTCGAAAGCTCTGCGGCATACATCTTGGTACTGGCCAGTTACCTGGGCCCATGCATAGAGGGGTCTAGGGAACCATGGTGGATTCCCAGCTAATGAATCAAAGGATTTTTAAAGGAACAGGATGAAAAGTGCGGATCCTTTTTCAGTCTAAGATTGAGACAGGATCTGCACTTTTCACCTGCCACACACATATCCACTTCCCCTGTCTGGGCATAATAAATACAAACCGCCGGACTGACAGAGGGCTTGTCCACAAACCTACCCCGACCTCACACAAAAACGTCCGCTCCAGTGACTCATCCTTATGCTAACTGCCAAAAGTTGCTCTGCCTTTTAATATAAGGGAGAAAGGATGGTGCAATTTTTTTTTTTTTTTTTTTTTTTTTGTTGAGACAGAGTCTCACTTTGTTGCCCAGGCTAGAGTGAGTGCCGTGGCATCAGCTTAGCTCACAGCAACCTCAGACTCCTCGGCTTAAGCGATCCTACTGCCTCAGCCTCCCGAGTAGCTGGGACTACAGGCATGCGCCACTATGCCCGGCTAATTTTTTCTATATAGATTTTTAGTTGTCCATATAATGTCTTTCTATTTTTAGTAGAGACGGGGTCTCACTCAGGCTGGTCTCGAACTCCTGACCTTGAGCGATCCACCCGCCTCGGCCTCCCAGAGTGCTAGGATTACAGGCGTGAGCCACCGCGCCCGGCCAGGATGGTGCAATTATAATTAAAAGACTGGATTCTTCTAAGACTCCCGTACCAAGTATTTTCAACACGAAGACAGATAGCCTTCAGTATAGGTTTGTCCATCGCAGCCATCTAGGGTTTAAGGAAGCACAGATCAACCTTATCAAAATAATGGTAAAAGTGCTGGAAAAGATGGCAAATAATTTCCATGGTAGTGGTTATTTCAAAAGTTCTGCGGCATACTTCTTTGAAATAGCCAGTTAACTGGGCCCATGCATAGTGGGGTGTAGAGAATCATGGTGGATTCAAAGCTGATGAAGCAAAGGATTCTTAAAGGAACGGGATGAACATGCGGATCAGGTTTCATTCTCTGAAACAGGATCCGCACTTTTCACCTGCCAAACACATGCCCAATTCTCCTCTCTGGGGATAATAAAAACTAACCACAGAACTGACAGAGGGCTTGTCCCACCAGCCCCCCAGAACCCACATAAAAACTTCCCCTCAAGAGAGACCTTGTTATTGTAACTGCCGAAAGGTGCTCTGGCTTTTAACATAGTGTAGAAAGGACGGTGGAATGATACTTAAAAGAATGTATTCTTGCCAGTTTCCAGTACCAAGTATCGGACACACCAAGTGAGCTAGGCCCCAACATAGTTTTGTCCATGGCCGCCTTCTCGAGATTAGGGAGGAAGAGATGAACCTTATGACAATTATGGTGAAAGGTCCTGCAAAAACTGGAAAACAATTCTCAACGTAGTGGTTATTTCAAAAGCTCTGTGGAATACTTCTTGGAACCAGGCAGTTTTCTGGGCCCACGCATAAAGGGGTATAGAGAACCATGGTGGATTCCCAGGTGATGAATCAAAGGATTCTTAAAGGACCAGGCTGAAAAAGGCGGATCCTGTTTCACTCTTAGAGTGCATGTGTGTTGTCTTAGAGTGCACTTTTTGCCTGCAACACACATGCCCACTTCTCCTCTCTAGGGATAACAAAAACAACCCATTGGATTGACACATGGCCTGTCCCCACCCCGAACCACCCCACACAAAAACGTCCCCTCCAACGACTCATCCTTATGCCATCTGGCGAAATGTCCTCTGCCTTTTAAAATAATGGAGATAGGATCCTCGAATTATACCTAAAATCCTGGCTTATTGTCAGCCTCCAATACCAAGTATTGGCAACAGCAAGTGACCTAGGCCTCAGCACACGTTTGTCCCTGGAAGCCATCTTGGGTTTAAGGAGGCACAGATGAACCTTATCACTTATGATGAAAGGTGCTGCAAAAGCTGTCAAATAATTCTCATGGTAGTGGTTATTTCAAAAGCTCTGCGGCATAATTCTTTTAACTAGCCAGTTAATTGGGCCCTCGCATAGAGCGGTCTAGAGACCCATGGTGGATTCCTAGGTGATGAAGCAAAGGATTCTTAATGGAACGGGGTGAAAAGTGCCGATCCTCTTTCTGTCTAAGACTGAAACAGGATCCGCACTTTTGACTTGCCACACACATGCCCACTTCTCCTTTCCGGGGATAATAAAAACAAACCAGCGAACTGACAGAGGGCCTACCCTCCGTCACATACTTACCGCACAAAAAAAAAAGTCCCCTCCAGCTACTGATTATAATGCTCACTTGCAAAATTTGCGTACATTTTTAAACAATGGAGAAAGGATGGTGGAATTATACTTAGAAGAATGGCTTCTTGTCAGTGTCCACTAACAAAAATAGGCAACACCAAGTCAGCTATGCCTGAACATAGTTATGTCGGTGGCAGTCATCTTGGGTTTAAGGAGGCACATACAAACGTTATCACAATTATGGTGAAACGTGCTGAAAAATTGACAAAGAACTCTCAAAGTACTGGTTAATTCAAAAGCTCTGCGGCATACTTCTTGGAACAAGCCAGTTACCTGTGCCCACCCATAGAGGGGTCTAGAGAACCATGGTGGATTCTCAGGTGATGAATCAAAGGATTCTTAAAGGAACAGGCTGAAAATGAGGATCCTGTTTCAGTCTAAGACTGAAACAGGATCCCCACTTTTTGCCTGCAACACACATGCCCACTCCTCCTCTCTAGGGATAACAAATACAACCCATCAGATTGATAGATGGCCTGCCCCTGTAACACAACACCCCACACAAAAACGTCCACTCCAGAAACTCATACTTATGCTATCTGGCGAAAGTCCTCTGCCATTTAAAATAATGGAGATAGGATGGTGGAATTATACCTAAAAGACTGACTTATTGCAAGATTCCTTTACCAAGTATTGGAAACAGCAAGTGACCTAGGCCTCAGCATAGGTTTGTCCGTGGCAGCCATCTAGGGTTTAGGGAAGCACAGGTGAACCTTATCAAAATTATGGTAAAAGTGCTGGAAAGGCTGGCAAATAATTTCCATGGTAGTGTTTACTTCAAACGCTCTTCAGCATACTTCTTTGAACTAGCCAGTTAACTGTACCCACTCTTAGTGGTGTGTAGAGAACCATGGTCGATTCCGAGCTGATGAAGAGAAGGATTCTTAAAGGAACAGGATGAAAAGTGCGGATCCTGTTTCAGTCTCTCAAACAGTATCCTGTTTCAGTCAAGGAAACAGGATCTGCACTTTTCACCTGCCACACACATGCCCACATCTCCTCTCTGGGGATAATAAAAACAAACCAGCGAACTGACAGAGGGCCTGACCCCCTCTTCCACATCGACCCGACAAAAAAAAAAAATATGTACCCTCCAGCTACTAATTATAATGTTAAATTGCAAAATTTCCCTGCATTTTTAAACAATGGAAAAATGAGTTGGGATGATACTTAGAAGAATGGCGTCTTGTCAGTCTCCACTAAGAAAAATAGGGAACACCAAGTGAGCTACGCCTCAGCATAGTTATGTCCGTGGCAGCCATCTTGGGTTTCAGGAGGCACATACAACGTTATCACAATTATGGTGAAACGCTGAAAACCTCCAGGTAATTTTCAACGTACTGGTTAATTGAAAAGCTCTGCGGCATACTTCTTGGAACAAGCCAGTTACCTGTGCCCACGCATAGAGGACTATATAGAACCATGGTGGATTCCCAGCTGATGAAGCAAAGGATTCTTAAAGGAACGGGATGACCATGCGGATCCTGTTTAATTCTCTGAAAGAGAATCCGCACTATTGACATGCCAACAACATGCCCACTTCTCCTCTCTGGGGATAATAAAAACAAACCAGGGAACTGACAGAGGGCCTGTCCCCCCCATTGACACCAAACCCCCCCAAAAAATAAAAACGTACCCTCCAGCTACTAATTATAATGCTAACTTGCAAAATTTCCCTGCATTTTTAAACACCGGAAAAATGATGGTGGGATGATACTTAGAAGAATGGCTTCTTGTCAGTCTCCACTAACAAAAATAGGCAACACCAAGTCAGCTACGCCTCAGCATAGTTATGTCCGTGGCAGCCATCTTGGGTTTCAGGAGGCACATACAACGTTATCACAATTATGGTGAAATGCTGAAAACCTCCAGGTAATTTTCAACGTACTGGTTAATTGAAAAGCTCTGCGGCATACTTCTTGGAACAAGCCAGTTACCTGTGCCCACGCATAGAGGACTATATAGAACCATGGTGGATTCCCAGCTGATGAAGCAAAGGATTCTTAAAGGAACGGGATGACCATGCGGATCCTGTTTAATTCTCTGAAAGAGAATCCGCACTATTGACATGCCAGCAACATGCCCACTTCTCTTCTCTGGGGATAATAAAAACAAACCAGGGAACTGACAGAGGGCCTGTCCCCCCCATTGACACCAAACCCCCCCAAAAAATAAAAACGTACCCTCCAGCTACTAATTATAATGCTAACTTGCAAAATTTCCCTGCATTTTTAAACACCGGAAAAATGATAGTGGGATGATACTTAGAACAATGGCTTCTTGTCAGTCTCCACTAACAAAAATAGGCAACACCAAGTCAGCTACGCCTCAGAATAGTTATGTCCGTGGCAGCCATCTTGGAGTTCAAGGCACATAGAAACGTTATGGCAATTATGGTGAAACGCTGAAACCTGCAAATAATTTTCAATGTACTGGTTATTTGAAAAGCTCTGTGGCGTACTTCTTGGAACAAGCCAGTTACCTGTGCCCACGCATAGAGGAGTATATAGAACCATGGTGGATTGGAGCTGATGAAGCATAGGATTCTTAAAGGAACTGGATCACTATGCGGATCCTGTTTAATTCTCTGAAACAGAATCCGCACTTTCCACCTGCCAAACAGATGCCCAGTTCTCCTCTCTGGGGATAATAAAAACAAACCAGCGAACTGACAGAGGGCCTGACACCCTAGTCCACACAGACCCACACCGCCAAAAAAAAAAGGACCCCCCACCTGCTAATTATAATGCTAACTTGCAAAATTTCCCTGCATTTTTAAACAACGGAAAAATGTTGGTGGGATGATACTTAGAAGAATGGCTTCTTGTCAGTCTCCACTAACAAAAATAGGCAACACCAAGTCAGCTACTCCTCAGCATAGTTATGTCCGTCGCAGCCTTCTTGGGTTTCAGGAGGGACATACAAACGTTATCACAATTATCGTGAAATCCTGAAAACCTGCAAATAATTTTCAACGTACTGGTTAATTGAAAAGTTCTGCGGCATACTTCTTAGAACAAGCCAGTTACCTGTGCCCACGCATAGAGGAGTATATAGAAACATGGTGGAATCCCAGCTGATGAAGCAAAGGATTCTTAAAGGAATGAGATGACCATGCGGATCCTGTTTAATTCTCTGAAACAGAATCCGCACTTTTGACCTGCCAAAGACATGCCCACTACTCTTCTCTGGGGATAATAAAAACAAACCAGCGATCTGACAGAGGGCCTGAACACCCATTTTGACCGAACCCACAAAAAAAAAAAGTACCCTCCAGCTACTAATTATAATGCCAATTTGCAAAATTTCCCTGCATTTTTAAACAATGGAGAAATGATGGTGGGATGATACTTAGAAGAATGGCTTCTTGTCAGTCTCCACTAACAAAAATAGGCAACACCAAGTCAGCTACTCCTCAGGAGAGTTATGTCCGTCGCAGCCTTCTTGGGTTTCAGGAGGCACAAACAGAGGTTATCACAATTACGGTGAAACGCTGAACACCTGGAAATAATTTTCAACATAGTGGTTAATTGAAAAGCTCTGCGGCATACTTCTTGGAACAAGGCAGTTACCTGTTCCCACGCAAAGAGGAGTATAGAGAACCATGGTGGATTTTCAGCTGATGAAGTAAAGGATTATTAAAGGAACGGGATGACCATGGTTAATTCTCTGAAACAGAATCCACCCTTTTCACCTGCCAAACACATGCCCACTTCTCCTCTCTGGGGATAATAAAAACTAACCAGCGAACTGACAGAGGACCTGACGCCCCCATCCACATCGACCACACACAAAAAAAAAACACCGTAGCCTCCAGCTACTAATTATAATGCTAACTTGCAAAATTTCCCTGCATTTTAAAACAATGGAAAAATGGTGGTGGGATGATACTTAGAAGAATGGCTTCTTGTCAGTCTCCACTAACAAAAATAGGCAACACCAAGTCAGCTACTCCTCACCATAGTTATGTCCGTCGCAGCCTTCTTGGGTTTCAGGAGGCACAAACACACGTTATCACAATTATGGTGAAACGATGAACACCTGCAAATAATTTTCAACGTAGTGGTTAATTGAAAAGCTCTGCGGCATACTTCTTGGAACAAGCCAGTTACCTGTTCCCACGCAAACAGGAGTATATAGAACCATGGTGGATTTCCAGGTGATGAAGTAAAGGATTCTTAAAGGAACGGGATGACCATGGGGATCATCGTTAATTCTCTGAAACAGAATCCGCCCTTTTCACCTGCCAAACACATGCCCACTTCTCCTCTCTGGGGACAATAAAAACTAACCAGCGAACTGACAGAGGGCCTGACCCCCCCCATCCACATCGACCACACAAAAAAAAAAAAACCGTACCCTCCAGCTACTAATTATAATGCTAACTTGCAAAATTTCCCTGCATTTTAAAACAATGGAAAAATGGTGGTGGGATCATACTTAGAAGAATGGCTTCTTGTCTGTCTCCACTAACAAAAATAGGCAACACCAAGTCAGCTACTCCTAAGCATAGTTATGTCCGTCGCAGCCTTCTTGGGTTTCAGGAGGGACATACAAACGTTATCAAAATTATGGTGAAATGCTGAACACCTCCAAATAATTTTCAACGTCCTGGTTAATTTGAAAACTCTCCAGCATACTTCTTGGAACAAGCCAGGTACCTGTGCCCACGCATAGAGGAGTATATAGAACCATGGTGGATTTCCAGCTGATGAAGCAAAGGATTCTTAAAGGAATGAGATGACCATGCGGATCCTGTTTAATTCTCTGAAACAGAATACGCACTTTTCACCTGCCAAACACATGCCCACTACTCTTCTCTGGGGATAATAAAAACAAACCAGCGATCTGACAGAGGGCCTGAACACCCATCCTGCCCGACCCCACAAAACAAAAAAGTACCCTCCAGCTACTAATTATAATGCCAATTTGCAAAATTTCCCTGCATTTTTAAACAATGGAGAAATGATGGTGGGATGATACTTAGAAGAATGGCTTCTTGTCAGTCTCCACTGACAAAAATAGGCAACACCAAGTCAGCTACGCCTCAGCATAGTTATGCCCGTAGCAGCCATATTTGGTTTGAGTAGGCACATACACACGTTATCACAATTATGGTGAAACGCTGAAAACTTGCAAAGGATTTTCAACATACTGGTTAATTGAAAAGCTCTGAAGCATACTTCTTGGAACTAGCCAGTTTCCTGTGCCCACGCATAGAGAAGTATATAGAACCATGGTGGATTCCCAGCTCATGAAGCAAAGGATTCTTAAAGGAACGGGATTACCATGCGGATCCTGTTTAATTCTCTGAAACAGATCCGCAGTTTTCACCTGCCATACTAATACCCACTTCTCCTCTCTGGGGATAATAAAAACAAACCAGCGAACTGACAGAGGGACTGACCAACACATCCACACCGACCCCACAGGAAAAAAAAAAAAAAAACCACCATAGCCTCCAGCTTCTAATTATAATGCTAACTTGCAAAACTTTCCTGCATTTTTAAACAATGGAAAAATGATGGTGAGATGATACTTAGAAGAATGGATTCTTGTCAGTCTCCACTAACAAAAATAGGGAAAACCAAGTCAGCTACGCCTCAGCATAGTTATGTCCGTCGCAGCCTTCTTGGGTTTCAGGAGGCACAAACACACGTTATCACAATTATGGTGAAACGCTGAACACCTGCAAATAATTTTCAACGTAGTGGTTAATTGAAAAGCTCTGCGGCATACTTCTTGGAACAAGCCAGTTACCTGTTCCCACGCAAAGAGGAGTATAGAGAACCGTGGTGGATTTCCAGCTGATGAAGTAAAGGATTATTAAAGGAACGGGATGACCATGGGGATCATCGTTAATTCTCTGAAACAGAATCCGCCCTTTTCACCTGCCAAACACATGCCCACTTCTCCTCTCTGGGGATAATAAAAACTAACCAGCGAACTGACAGAGGGCCTGACCCCGCCCCAACCACATCGACCACACAAAAAAAAAAAACCGTACCCACCAGCTACTAATTATAATGCTAACTTGCAAAATTTCCCTGCATTTTAAAACAATGGAAAAATGGTGGTGGGATGATACTTAGAAGAATGGCTTCTTGTCAGTCTCCACTAACAAAAATAGGCAACACCAAGTCAGCTACTCCTCACCATAGTTATGTCCGTCGCAGCCTTCTTGGGTTTCAGGAGGCACAAACACACGTTATCACAATTATGGTGAAAAGCTGAACACCTGCAAATAATTTTCAACGTAGTGGTTAATTGAAAAGCTCTGAGGCATACTTCTTGGAACAAGCCAGTTACCTGTTCCCACGGAAAGAGGAGTATATAGAACCATGGTGGATTTGCAGCTGATGAAGTAAAGGACTCTTAAAGGAACGGGATGACCATGGGGATCATCGTTAATTCTCTGAAACAGAATCCGCCCTTTTCACCTGCCAAACACATGCCCACTTCTCCTCTCTGGGGATAATAAAAACTAACCAGCGAACTGACAGAGGGCCTGACCCCCCCCATCCACATCGACCACACACACAAAAAAAAAAACCGTACCCTCCAGCTACTAATTATAATGCTAACTTGCAAAATTTCCGTGCATTTTAAAACAATGGAAAAATGGTGGGGGGATCATACTTAGAAGAATGGCTTCTTGTCTGTCTCCACTAACAAAAATAGGCAACACCAAGTCAGCTACTCCTCAGCATAGTTATGTCCGTCGCAGCCTTCTTGGGTTTCCAGAGGGACATACAAACGTTATCAAAATTATGGTGAAACGCTGAAAACCTGCAAATAATTTTCAACGTACTGGTTAATTTGAAAACTCTCCAGCATAATTCTTGGAACAAGTCAGGTACCTGTGCCCACGCATAGAGGAGTATATAGAAACATGGTGGAATCCCAGCTGATGAAGGAAAGGATTCTTAAAGGAATGAGATGACCATGCGGATCCTGTTTAATTCTCTGAAACAGAATCCGCACTTTTCACCTGCCAAACACATGCCCACTACTCTTCTCTGGGGATAATAAAAACAAACCAGGGATCTGACAGAGGGCCTGAACACCCATCCTGACCGACCCCACAAAACAAAAAAGTACCCTCCAGCTACTAATTATAATGCCAATTTGCAAAATTTCCCTGCATTTTTAAACAATGGAAAAATGATGGTGGGATGATACTTAGAAAATGGCTTCTTGTCAGTCTCCACTGACAAAAATAGGCAACACCAAGTCGGCTACGCCTCAGCATAGTTATGTCCGTAGCAGCCATATTTGGTTTCAGTAGGCACATACACACGTTATCGCAATTATGGTGAAACGCTGAAAACCTGCAAAGGATTGTCAACATACTGGTTAATTGAAAAGCTCTGAGTCATACTTCTTGGAACTAGCCAGTTTCCTGTGCCCACGTATAGACAAGTATGTAGAACCATGGTGGATTCCCAGCTCATGAAGCAAAGGATTCTTAAAGGAACGGGATTACCATGAGGATCCTGTTTAATTCTCTGAAACAGATCCGCAGTTTTCACCTGCCATACTAATACCCACTTCTCCTCTCTGGGGATAATAAAACCCAACCGGGGAACTGACAGAGGGCCTGACCAACAAATCCACTCCGACCCCACAGGAAAAAAAAAAAAAAAAAACACCGTAGCCTCCAGCTACTAATTATAATGCTACCTTGCAAAACTTTCCTGCATTTTTAAACAATGGAAAAATGATGGTGAGATGATACTTAGAAGAATGGATTCTTGTCAGTCTCCACTAACAAAAATAGGCAACACCAAATCAGCTACGCCTCAGCATAGTTATGTCCGTCGCAGCCTTCTTCGGTTTCAGGAGGCACAAACAAACGTTATCACAATTATGGTGAAATGCTGAACACCTGCAAATAATTTTCAACGTAGTGGTTAATTGAAAAGCTCTGCGGCATACTTCTTGGAACAAGGCAGTTACCTGTTCCCACGTAAAGAGGAGTACAGAGAACCATGGTGGATTTCCAGCTGATGAAGTAAAGGATTATTAAAGGAACGGGATGACCATGGGGATCATCGTTAATTCTCTGAAACAGAATCCGCCCTTTTCACCTGCCAAACACATGCCCACTTCTCCTCTCTTGGGATAATAAAAACTAACCAGCGAACCGACAGAGGGCCTGACCCCCCCATCCACATCCACCACACACACAAAAAAAAAAACCGTACCCTCCAGCTACTAATTATAATGCTAACTTGCAAAATTTCCCTGCATTTTAAAACAAAGGAAAAATGGTGGTGGGATGATACTTAGAAGAATGGCTTCTTGTCAGTGTCCACTAACAAAAATAGGCAACACCAAGTCAGCTACTTCTCAACATAGTTATGTCCGTCTCAGCCTTCTTGGGTTTCAGGAGGCACAAACAAAGGTTCTCACAATTATGGTGAAACGCTGAACACCTGCAAATAATTTTCAACGTACTGCTTAATTGGAAAGCTCTGCCGCATACTTCTTGGAACAAGCCAGTTACCTGTTCCCACGCAAACAGGAGTATATAGAACCATGGTGGATTTCCAGCTGATGAAGTAAAGGATTATTAAAAGAACGGGATGACCATGGGGATCATCGTTAATTCTCTGAAACAGAATCCGCCCTTTTCACCTGCCAAACACATGCCCACTTCTCCTCTCTGGGGATAATAAAAACCAACCGGGGAACTGACAGAGGGCCTGACCAACACATCCACACCGACCCCACAGGAAAAAAAAAAAAAAAACACCGTAGCCTCCAGCTACTAATTATAATGCTAACTTGCAAAATTTCCCTGCATTTTAAAACAAAGGAAAAATGGTGGTGGGATGATACTTAGAAGAATGGCTTCTTGTCAGTCTCCACTAACAAAAATAGGCAACACCAAGTCAGCTACTCCTCAGCATAGTTATGTCCGTCGCAGCCTTCCTGGGTTTCAGGAGGCACAAACAAAGGTTCTCACAATTATGGTGAAACGCTGAACACCTGCAAATAATTTTCAACGTAGTGGTTAATTGAAAACTCTGCGGCATACTTCTTGGAACAAGGCAGTTACCTGTTCCCACGCAAAGAGGAGTATAGAGAACCATGGTGGATTTCCAGCTGATGAAGTAAAGGATTATTAAAGGAACGGGATGATCATGGGGATCATCGTTAATTCTCTGAAACAGAATCCGCCCTTTTCACCTGCCAAACACATACCCACTTCTCCTCTCTGGGGATAATAAAAACTAACCACCAAACTGACACAGGGCCTGACCCCCCCCATCCACATCGACCACACACACAAAAAAAAACCGTACCCTCCAGCTACTAATTATAATGCTAACTTGCAAAATTTTCCTGCATTTTAAAACAATGGAAAAATGGTGGTGGGATCATACTTAGAAGAATGGCTTCTTGTCTGTCTCCACTAACAAAAATAGGCAACACCAAGTCAGCTACTCCTCAGCATAGTTATGTCCGTCGCAGCCTTCTTGGGTTTCAGGAGGGACATACAAACGTTATCAAAATTATGGTGAAATGCTGAACACCTCCAAATAATTTTCAACGTACTGGTTAATTTGAAAACTCTCCACCATAATTCTTGGAACAAGCCAGGTACCTGTGCCGACGCATAGAGTAGTATATAGAAACATGGTGGAATCCCAGCTGATGAAGCAAAGGATTCTTAAAGGAATGAGATGACCATACGGATCCTGTTTAATTCTCTGAAACAGAATCCGCACTTTTCACCTGCCAAACACATGCCCACTACTCTTCTCTGGGGATAATAAAAACAAACCAGCGATCTGACAGAGGGCCTGAACACCCATCCTGACCGACCCCACAAAACAAAAAAGTACCCTCCAGCTACTAATTATAATGCCAATTTGCAAAATTTCCCTGCATTTTTAAACAATGGAGAAATGATGGTGGGATGATACTTAGAAGAATGGCTTCTTGTCAGTCTCCACTGACAAAAATAGGCAAAACCAAGTCAGCTACGCCTCAGCATAGTTATGCCGTAACAGCCATATTTGGTTTCAGTAGGCACATACACACGTTATCACAATTATGGTGAAACGCTGAAAACCTGCAAAGGATTGTCAACATACTGGTTAATTGAAAAGCTCTGAGGCATACTTCTTGGAACAAGGCAGTTACCTGTTCCCAAGCAAAGAGGAGTATATAGAACCATGGTGCATTTCCAGCTGATGAAGTAAAGGATTATTAAAGGAACGGGATGACCATGGGGATCATCGTTAATTCTCTGAAACAGAATCCGCCCTTTTCACCTGCCAAACACATGCCCACTTCTCCTCTCTGGGGATAATAAAAACTAACCAGCGAACTGACAGAGGGCCTGACCCCCCCCATCGACATCGACCACACACAAAAAAAAACCGTACCCTCCAGCTACTAATTATAATGCTAACTCGCAAAATTTACCTGCATTTTAAAACAATGGAAAAATGGTGGTGGGATGATACTTAGAAGAATGGCTTCTTGTCTGTCTCCACTAACAAAAATAGGCAACACCAAGTCAGCTACTCCTCAGCATAGTTATGTCCGTCGCAGCCTTCTTGGGTTTCAGGAGGCACAAACAAAGGTTCTCACCATTATGGTGAAACGCTGAACACCTGCAAATAATTTTCAACGTAGTGGTTAATTGAAAAGCTCTGCGGCATACTTCTTGGAACAAGGCAGTTACCTGTTCCCACGCAAAGAGGAGTATATAGAACCATGGTGGATTTCCAGCTGATGAAGTAAAGGATTATTAAAGGAACGGGATGACCATGGGGATCATCGTTAATTCTCTGAAACAGAATCCGCCCTTTTCACCTGCCAAACACATGCCCACTTCTCCTCTCTGGGGATAATAAAAACTAACCAGCGAACTGACAGAGGGGCTGACCCCCACCATCCACATCGACCACACACACTAAAAAAACCGTACCCTCCAGCTACTAATTATAATGCTAACTTGCAAAATTTCCCTGCATTTTAAAACAATGGAAAAATGGTGGTGGGATGATACTTAGAAGAATGGCTTCTTGTCAGTCTCCACTAACAAAAATAGGCAACACCAAGTCAGCTACTCCTCAGCATAGTTATGTCCGTCGCAGCCTTCTTGGGTTTCAGGAGGGACATTCAAACGTTATCAAAATTATGGTGAAACGCTGAAAACCTGCAAATAATTTTCAACGTACTGGTTAATTTGAAAACTCTCCAGCATAATTCTTGGAACAAGCCAGGTACCTGTGCCCACGCATAGAGGAGTATATAGAAACATGGTGGAATCCCAGCTGATGAAGCAAAGGATTCTTAAAGGAATGAGATGACCATGCGGATCCTTTTTAATTCTCTGAAACAGAATCTGCACTTTTCACCTGCCAAACACATGCCCACTACTCTTCTCTGGGGATAATAAAAACAAACCAGTGATCTGACAGAGGGCCTGAACACACATCCTGACCGACCCCACAAAACAAAAAAGTACCCTCCAGCTACTAATTATAATGCCAATTTGTAAAATTTCCCTGCATTTTTAAACAATGGACAAATGATTGTGGGATGATACTTAGAAGAATGGCTTCTTGTCAGTCTCCACTGACAAAAATAGGCAACACCAAGTCAGCTACGCCTCAGCATAGTTATGTCCGTAGCAGCCATATTTGGTTTCAGTAGGCACATACACACGTTATCACAATTATGGTGAAACGCTGAAAACCTGCAAAGGATTGTCAACATACTGGTTAATTGAAAAGCTCTGAGGCATACTTCTTGGAACTAGCCAGTTTCCTGTGCCCACTCATAGACAAGTATATAGAACCATGGTGGATTCCCAGCTCATGAAGCAAAGGATTCTTAAAGGAACGGGATTACCATGCGGATACTGTTTAATTCTCTGAAACAGATCCGCAGTTTTCACCTGCCATACTAATACCCACTACTCCTCTCTGGGGATAATAAAAACCAAACGGGGTACTGACAGAAGGCCTGACCAACACATCCACACCGACCCCACAGGAAAAAAAAAAAAAAAAAAACACCGTAGCCTCCAACTACTAAATATAATGCTAACTTGCAAAATTTCCCTGCATTTTAAAACAATGGAAAAATGGTGGTGGGATGATACTTAGAAGAATGGCTTCTTGTCAGTCTCCACTAACAAAAATAGGCAACACCAAGTCAGCTACTCCTCAGCATAGTTATGTCCGTCGCAGCCTTCTTCGGTTTCAGGAGGCACAAACAAACGTTATCACAATTATGGTGAAATGCTGAACACCTGCAAATAATTTTCAACGTAGTGGTTAATTGAAAAGCTCTGCGGCATACTTCTTGGAACAAGGCAGTTACCTGTTCCCACGTAAAGAGGAGTACAGAGAACCATGGTGGATTTCCAGCTGATGAAGTAAAGGATTATTAAAGGAACGGGATGACCATGGGGATCATCGTTAATTCTCTGAAACAGAATCCGCCCTTTTCACCTGCCAAACACATGCCCACTTCTCCTCTCTTGGGATAATAAAAACTAACCAGCGAACCGACAGAGGGCCTGACCCCCCCATCCACATCCACCACACACACAAAAAAAAAAACCGTACCCTCCAGCTACTAATTATAATGCTAACTTGCAAAATTTCCCTGCATTTTAAAACAAAGGAAAAATGGTGGTGGGATGATACTTAGAAGAATGGCTTCTTGTCAGTGTCCACTAACAAAAATAGGCAACACCAAGTCAGCTACTTCTCAACATAGTTATGTCCGTCTCAGCCTTCTTGGGTTTCAGGAGGCACAAACAAAGGTTCTCACAATTATGGTGAAACGCTGAACACCTGCAAATAATTTTCAACGTACTGCTTAATTGGAAAGCTCTGCCGCATACTTCTTGGAACAAGCCAGTTACCTGTTCCCACGCAAACAGGAGTATATAGAACCATGGTGGATTTCCAGCTGATGAAGTAAAGGATTATTAAAAGAACGGGATGACCATGGGGATCATCGTTAATTCTCTGAAACAGAATCCGCCCTTTTCACCTGCCAAACACATGCCCACTTCTCCTCTCTGGGGATAATAAAAACCAACCGGGGAACTGACAGAGGGCCTGACCAACACATCCACACCGACCCCACAGGAAAAAAAAAAAAAAAACACCGTAGCCTCCAGCTACTAATTATAATGCTAACTTGCAAAATTTCCCTGCATTTTAAAACAAAGGAAAAATGGTGGTGGGATGATACTTAGAAGAATGGCTTCTTGTCAGTCTCCACTAACAAAAATAGGCAACACCAAGTCAGCTACTCCTCAGCATAGTTATGTCCGTCGCAGCCTTCCTGGGTTTCAGGAGGCACAAACAAAGGTTCTCACAATTATGGTGAAACGCTGAACACCTGCAAATAATTTTCAACGTAGTGGTTAATTGAAAACTCTGCGGCATACTTCTTGGAACAAGGCAGTTACCTGTTCCCACGCAAAGAGGAGTATAGAGAACCATGGTGGATTTCCAGCTGATGAAGTAAAGGATTATTAAAGGAACGGGATGATCATGGGGATCATCGTTAATTCTCTGAAACAGAATCCGCCCTTTTCACCTGCCAAACACATACCCACTTCTCCTCTCTGGGGATAATAAAAACTAACCACCAAACTGACACAGGGCCTGACCCCCCCCATCCACATCGACCACACACACAAAAAAAAACCGTACCCTCCAGCTACTAATTATAATGCTAACTTGCAAAATTTTCCTGCATTTTAAAACAATGGAAAAATGGTGGTGGGATCATACTTAGAAGAATGGCTTCTTGTCTGTCTCCACTAACAAAAATAGGCAACACCAAGTCAGCTACTCCTCAGCATAGTTATGTCCGTCGCAGCCTTCTTGGGTTTCAGGAGGGACATACAAACGTTATCAAAATTATGGTGAAATGCTGAACACCTCCAAATAATTTTCAACGTACTGGTTAATTTGAAAACTCTCCACCATAATTCTTGGAACAAGCCAGGTACCTGTGCCGACGCATAGAGTAGTATATAGAAACATGGTGGAATCCCAGCTGATGAAGCAAAGGATTCTTAAAGGAATGAGATGACCATACGGATCCTGTTTAATTCTCTGAAACAGAATCCGCACTTTTCACCTGCCAAACACATGCCCACTACTCTTCTCTGGGGATAATAAAAACAAACCAGCGATCTGACAGAGGGCCTGAACACCCATCCTGACCGACCCCACAAAACAAAAAAGTACCCTCCAGCTACTAATTATAATGCCAATTTGCAAAATTTCCCTGCATTTTTAAACAATGGAGAAATGATGGTGGGATGATACTTAGAAGAATGGCTTCTTGTCAGTCTCCACTGACAAAAATAGGCAAAACCAAGTCAGCTACGCCTCAGCATAGTTATGCCGTAACAGCCATATTTGGTTTCAGTAGGCACATACACACGTTATCACAATTATGGTGAAACGCTGAAAACCTGCAAAGGATTGTCAACATACTGGTTAATTGAAAAGCTCTGAGGCATACTTCTTGGAACAAGGCAGTTACCTGTTCCCAAGCAAAGAGGAGTATATAGAACCATGGTGCATTTCCAGCTGATGAAGTAAAGGATTATTAAAGGAACGGGATGACCATGGGGATCATCGTTAATTCTCTGAAACAGAATCCGCCCTTTTCACCTGCCAAACACATGCCCACTTCTCCTCTCTGGGGATAATAAAAACTAACCAGCGAACTGACAGAGGGCCTGACCCCCCCCATCGACATCGACCACACACAAAAAAAAACCGTACCCTCCAGCTACTAATTATAATGCTAACTCGCAAAATTTACCTGCATTTTAAAACAATGGAAAAATGGTGGTGGGATGATACTTAGAAGAATGGCTTCTTGTCTGTCTCCACTAACAAAAATAGGCAACACCAAGTCAGCTACTCCTCAGCATAGTTATGTCCGTCGCAGCCTTCTTGGGTTTCAGGAGGCACAAACAAAGGTTCTCACCATTATGGTGAAACGCTGAACACCTGCAAATAATTTTCAACGTAGTGGTTAATTGAAAAGCTCTGCGGCATACTTCTTGGAACAAGGCAGTTACCTGTTCCCACGCAAAGAGGAGTATATAGAACCATGGTGGATTTCCAGCTGATGAAGTAAAGGATTATTAAAGGAACGGGATGACCATGGGGATCATCGTTAATTCTCTGAAACAGAATCCGCCCTTTTCACCTGCCAAACACATGCCCACTTCTCCTCTCTGGGGATAATAAAAACTAACCAGCGAACTGACAGAGGGGCTGACCCCCACCATCCACATCGACCACACACACTAAAAAAACCGTACCCTCCAGCTACTAATTATAATGCTAACTTGCAAAATTTCCCTGCATTTTAAAACAATGGAAAAATGGTGGTGGGATGATACTTAGAAGAATGGCTTCTTGTCAGTCTCCACTAACAAAAATAGGCAACACCAAGTCAGCTACTCCTCAGCATAGTTATGTCCGTCGCAGCCTTCTTGGGTTTCAGGAGGGACATTCAAACGTTATCAAAATTATGGTGAAACGCTGAAAACCTGCAAATAATTTTCAACGTACTGGTTAATTTGAAAACTCTCCAGCATAATTCTTGGAACAAGCCAGGTACCTGTGCCCACGCATAGAGGAGTATATAGAAACATGGTGGAATCCCAGCTGATGAAGCAAAGGATTCTTAAAGGAATGAGATGACCATGCGGATCCTTTTTAATTCTCTGAAACAGAATCTGCACTTTTCACCTGCCAAACACATGCCCACTACTCTTCTCTGGGGATAATAAAAACAAACCAGTGATCTGACAGAGGGCCTGAACACACATCCTGACCGACCCCACAAAACAAAAAAGTACCCTCCAGCTACTAATTATAATGCCAATTTGTAAAATTTCCCTGCATTTTTAAACAATGGACAAATGATTGTGGGATGATACTTAGAAGAATGGCTTCTTGTCAGTCTCCACTGACAAAAATAGGCAACACCAAGTCAGCTACGCCTCAGCATAGTTATGTCCGTAGCAGCCATATTTGGTTTCAGTAGGCACATACACACGTTATCACAATTATGGTGAAACGCTGAAAACCTGCAAAGGATTGTCAACATACTGGTTAATTGAAAAGCTCTGAGGCATACTTCTTGGAACTAGCCAGTTTCCTGTGCCCACTCATAGACAAGTATATAGAACCATGGTGGATTCCCAGCTCATGAAGCAAAGGATTCTTAAAGGAACGGGATTACCATGCGGATACTGTTTAATTCTCTGAAACAGATCCGCAGTTTTCACCTGCCATACTAATACCCACTACTCCTCTCTGGGGATAATAAAAACCAAACGGGGTACTGACAGAAGGCCTGACCAACACATCCACACCGACCCCACAGGAAAAAAAAAAAAAAAAAAACACCGTAGCCTCCAACTACTAAATATAATGCTAACTTGCAAAATTTCCCTGCATTTTAAAACAATGGAAAAATGGTGGTGGGATGATACTTAGAAGAATGGCTTCTTGTCAGTCTCCACTAACAAAAATAGGCAACACCAAGTCAGCTACTCCTCAGCATAGTTATGTCCGTCACAGCCTTCTTGGGTTTCAGGAGGCACAAACAAAGGTTCTCACAATTATGGTGAAACGCTGAACACCTGCAAATAATTTTCAACGTAGTGGTTAATTGAAAAGCTCTGCGGCATACTTCTTGGAACAAGCCAGTTACCTGGTCCCACGCAAAGAGGAGTATATAGAACCATGGTGGATTTCCAGCTGATGAAGTAAAGGATTATTAAAGGAACGGGATGACCATGGTGATCATCGTTAATTCTCTGAAACAGAATCCGCCCTTTTCACCTGCCAAACACATGCCCACTTCTCCTCTCTGGGGATAATAAAAACTAACCAGCGAACTGACAGAGGTCCTGACCCCCACCATCCACATCGACCACACACACAAAAAAAACCGTACCCTCCAGCTACTAATTATAATGCTAACTTGCAAAATTTCCCTGCATTTTAAAACAATGGAAAAATGGTGGTGGGATGATACTTAGAAGAATGGCTTCTTGTCAGTCTCCACTAACAAAAATAGGCAACACCAAGTCAGCTACTCCTCAGCATAGTTATGTCCGTCGCAGCCTTCTTCGGTTTCAGGAGGCACAAACAAAGGTTCTCACAATTATGGTGAAACGCTGAACACCTGCAAATAATTTTCAACGTAGTGGTTAATTGAAAAGCTCTGCAGCATACTTCTTGGAACAAGCCAGTTACCTGTTCCCACGCAAAGAGGAGTATAGAGAACCATGGTGGATTTCCAGCCGATGAAGTAAAGGATTATTAAAGGAAAGGGATGACCATGGGGATCATCGTTAATTCTCTGAAACAGAATCCGCCCTTTACACCTGCCAAACACATGCCCACTTCTCCTCTCTGGGGATAATAAAAACTAACCAGCGAACTGACAGAGGGCCTGACCCCCCCCATCCACATCGACCACACACACAAAAAAAAACCGTACCCTCCAGCTACTAATTATAATGCTAACTTCCAAAATTTCCCTGCATTTTAAAGCAATGGAAAAATGGTGTTGGGATGATACTTAGAAGAATGGCTTCTTGTCTGTCTCCACTAACAAAAATAGGCAACACCAAGTCAGCTACACCTCAGCATAGTTATGTCCGTCGAAGCCTTCTTGGGTTTCAGGAGGCACAAACACACGTTATCACAATTAAGGTGAAACGCTGAACACCTGCAAATAATTTTCAACGTAGTGGTTAATTGAAAAGCTCTGCGGCATACTTCTTGGAACAAGCCAGTTACCTGTTCCCACGCAAAGAGGAGTATATAGAACCATGGTGGATTTCCAGCTGATGAAGTAAAGGATTATTAAAGGAACGGGATGACCATGGGGATCATCGTTAATTCTCTGAAACAGAATCCGCCCTTTTCACCTGCCAAACACATGCCCACTTCTCCTCTCTGGGGATAATAAAAACTAACCAGCGAACTGACAGAGGGCCTGACTCCCCCCCATCCACATCGACCACACACAAAAAACAAAAAAACCGTACCCTCCAGCTACTAAATATAATGCTAACTTGCAAAATTTCCCTGCATTTTAAAACACTGGAAAAATGGTGGGGGGATCATACTTAGAAGAATGGCTTCTTGTCTGTCTCCACTAACAAAAATAGGCAACACCAAGTCAGCTACTCCTCAGCATAGTTATGTCCATCGCAGCCTTCTTGGGTTTCAAGGGGGACATACAAACGTTATCAAAATTATGGTGAAACGCTGAAAACCTGCAAATAATTTTCAACGTACTGGTTAATTTGAAAACTCTCCAGCATACTTCTTGGAACAAGCCAGGTACCTGTGCCCACGCATAGAGGAGTATATAGAAACATGGTGGAATCCCAGCTGATGAAGCAAAGGATTCTTAAAGGAATGAGATGACCATGCGGATCCTGTTTAATTCTCTGAAACAGAATCTGCACTTTTCACCTGCCAAACACATGCCCACTACTCTTCTCTGGGGATAATAAAAACAAACCAGCGATCTGACAGAGGGCCTGAACACCCATCCTGACCGACCCCACAAAACAAAAAAGTACCCTCCAGCTACTAATTATAATGCCAATTTGCACAATTTCCCTGTATTTTTAAACAATGGAAAAATAATGGTGGGATGATACTTAGAAGAATGGCTTCTTGTCAGTCTCCACTGACAAAAATAGGCAACACCAAGTCAGCTACGCCTCAGCATAGTTATGTCCGTAGCAGCCATATTTGGTTTCAGTAGGCACATACACACGTTATCACAATTATGGTGAAACGCTGAAAACCTGCAAAGGATTGTCAACATACTGGTTAATTGAAAAGCTCTGAGGCATACTTCTTGGAACTAGCCAGTTTCCTGTGCCCACGCATAGACAAGTATATAGAACCATGGTGGATTCCCAGCTCATGAAGCAAAGGATTCTTAAAGGAACGGGATTACCATGCGGATCCTGTTTAATTCTCTGAAACAGATCCGCAGTTTTCACCTGCCATACTAATACCCACTACTCCTCTCTGGGGATAATAAAAACCAACCGGGGAACTGACAGAGGGCCTGACCAACACATCCACACCGACCCAACAGGAAAAAAAAAAAAAAAACACCATAGCCTCCAGCTACTAATTATAATGCTAACTTGCAAAATTTCCCTGCATTTTAAAACAATGGAAAAATGGTGGTGGGATCATACTTAGAAGAATGGCTTCTTGTCAGTCTCCACTAACAAAAATAGGCAACACCAAGTCAGCTACTCCTCAGCATAGTTATGTCCGTCGCAGCCTTCTTGGGTTTCAAGGGGGACATACAAACGTTATCAAAATTATGGTGAAACGCTGAAAACCTGCAAATAATTTTCAACGTACTGGTTAATTTGAAAACTCTCCAGCATACTTCTTGGAACAAGCCAGGTACCTGTGCCCACGCATAGAGGAGTATATAGAAACATGGTGGAATCCCAGCTGATGAAGCAAAGGATTCTTAAAGGAAAGAGATGACCATGCGGATCCTGTTTAATTCTCTGAAACAGAATCCGCACTTTTCACCTGCCAAACACATGCCCACTACTCTTCTCTGGGGATAATAAAAACAAACCAGCGATCTGACAGAGGGCCTGAACACCCATCCTGACCGACCCCACAAAACAAAAAAGTACCCTCCAGCTACTAATTATAATGCCAATTTGCAAAATTTCCCTGTATTTTTAAACAATGGAAAAATAATGGTGGGATGATACTTAGAAGAATGGCTTCTTGTCAGTCTCCACTGACAAAAATAGGCAACACCAAGTCAGCTACGCCTCAGCATAGTTATGTCCGTAGCAGCCATATTTGGTTTCAGTAGGCACATACACACGTTATCACAATTATGGTGAAACGCTGAAAACCTGCAAAGGATTATCAACATACTGGTTAATTGAAAAGCTCTGAGGCATACTTCTTGGAACTAGCCAGTTTCCTGTGCCCACGCATAGACAAGTATATAGAACCATGGTGGATTCCCAGCTCATGAAGCAAAGGATTCTTAAAGGAACGGGATTACCATGCGGATCCTGTTTAATTCTCTGAAACAGATCCGCAGTTTTCACCTGCCATACTAATACCCACTTCTCCTCTCTGGGGATAATAAAAACCAACCGGGGAACTGACAGAGGGCCTGACCAACACATCCACACCGACCCCACAGGAAAAAAAAGAAAAAAACACCGTAGCCTCCAGCTACTAATTATAATGCTAACTTGCAAAATTTCCCTGCATTTTAAAACAATGGAAATATGGTGGTGGGATGATACTTAGAAGAATGGCTTCTTGTCAGTCTCCACTAACAAAAATAGGCAACACCAAGTCAGCTACTCCTCAGCATAGTTATGTCCGTCGCAGCCTTCTTGGGTTTCAGGAGGCACAAACAAAGGTTCTCACAATTATGGTGAAACGCTGAACACCTGCAAATAATTTTCAACGTAGTGGTTAATTGAAAAGCTCTGAGGCATACTTCTTGGAACAAGGCAGTTACCTGTTCCCACGCAAAGAGGAGTATATAGAACCATGGTGGATTACCAGCTCATGAAGCAAAGGATTCTTAAAGGAACGGGATTACCATGCGGATCCTGTTTAATTCTCTGAAACAGATCCGCAGTTTTCACCTGCCATACTAATACCCACTTCTCCTCTCTGGGGATAATAAAAACAAACCAGCGAACTGACAGAGGGCCTGACCAACACATCCACACCGACCCCACAGGAAAAAAAAATAAAAAAATAAAAAACACCGTAGCCTCCAGCTACTAATTATAATGCTAACTTCCAAAATTTTCCTGCATTTTTAAACAATGGAAAAATGATGGTGAGATGATACTTACAAGAATGGATTCTTGTCAGTCTCCACTAACAAAAATAGGCAAAACCAAGTCAGCTACGCCTCAGCATAGTTATGTCCGTCGCAGCCTTCTTCGGTTTCAGGAGGCACAAACAAAGGTTCTCACATTTATGGTGAAACGCTGAACACCTGCAAATAATTTTCAACGTAGTGGTTAATTGAAAAGCTCTGCGGCATACTTCTTGGAACAAGCCAGTTACCTGGTCCCACGCAAAGAGGAGTATATAGAACCATGGTGGATTTCCAGCTGATGAAGTAAAGGATTATTAAAGGAACGGGATGGCCATGGGGATCATCGTTAAATCTCTGAAACAGAATCCGCCCTTTTCACCTGCCAAACACATGCCCACTTCTCCTCTCTGGGGATAATAAAAACTAACCAGCGAACTCACAGAGGGCCTGACCCCCCCCATCCACATCGACCACACACAAAAAACAAAAAAACCGTACCCTCCAGCTACTAAATATAATGCTAACTTGCAAAATTTCCCTGCATTTTAAAACACTGGAAAAATGGTGGGGGGATCATACTTAGAAGAATGGCTTCTTGTCTGTCTCCACTAACAAAAATAGGCAACACCAAGTCAGCTACTCCTCAGCATAGTTATGTCCGTCGCAGCCTTCTTGGGTTTCAAGGGGGACATACAAACGTTATCAAAATTATGGTGAAACGCTGAAAACCTGCAAATAATTTTCAACGTACTGGTTAATGTGAAAACTCTCCAGCATACTTCTTGGAACAAGCCAGGTACCTGTGCCCACGCATAGAGGAGTATATAGAAACATGGTGGAATCCCAGCTGATGAAGCAAAGGATTCTTAAAGGAATGAGATGACCATGCGGATCCTGTTTAATTCTCTGAAACAGAATCCGCACTTTTCACCTGCCAAACACATGCCCACTACTCTTCTCTGGGGATAATAAAAACAAACCAGCGATCTGACAGAGGGCCTGAACACCCATCCTGACCGACCCCACAAAACAAAAAAGTACCCTCCAGCTACTAATTATAATGCCAATTTGCACAATTTCCCTGTATTTTTAAACAATGGAAAAATAATGGTGGGATGATACTTAGAAGAATGGCTTCTTGTCAGTCTCCACTGACAAAAATAGGCAACACCAAGTCAGCTACGCCTCAGCATAGTTATGTCCGTAGCAGCCATATTTGGTTTCAGTAGGCACATACACACGTTATCACAATTATGGTGAAACGCTGAAAACCTGCAAAGGATTATCAACATACTGGTTAATTGAAAAGCTCTGAGGCATACTTCTTGGAACTAGCCAGTTTCCTGTGCCCACGCATAGACAAGTATATAGAACCATGGTGGATTCCCAGCTCATGAAGCAAAGGATTCTTAAAGGAACGGGATTACCATGCGGATCCTGTTTAATTCTCTGAAACAGATCCGCAGTTTACACCTGCCATACTAATACCCACTTCTCCTCTCTGGGGATAATAAAAACCAACCGGGGAACTGACAGAGGGCCTGACCAACACATCCACACCGACCCCACAGGAAAAAAAAAAAAAAAAAAACACCGTAGCCTCCAACTACTAATTATAATGCTAACTTGCAAAATTTCCCTGCATTTTAAAACAATGGAAATATGGTGGTGGGATGATACTTAGAAGAATGGCTTCTTGTCAGTCACCACTAACAAAAATAGGCAACACCAAGTCAGCTACTCCTCAGCATAGTTATGTCCGTCGCAGCCTTCTTGGGTTTCAGGAGGCACAAACAAAGGTTCTCACAATTATGGTGAAACGCTGAACACCTGCAAATAATTTTCAACGTAGTGGTTAATTGAGAAGCTCTGCGGCATACTTCTTGGAACAAGGCAGTTACCTGTTCCCACGCAAAGAGGAGTATATAGAACCATGGTGGATTCCCAGCTCATGAAGCAAAGGATTCTTAAAGGAACGGGATTACCATGCGGATCCTGTTTAATTCTCTGAAACAGTTCCGCAGTTTTCACCTGCCATACTAATACCCACTTCTCCTCTCTGGGGATAATAAAAACAAACCAGAAAACTGACAGAGGGCCTGACCAACACATCCACACCGACCCCACAGGAAAAAAAAAAACAAAAAAAAAAACACCGTAGCCTCCAGCTACTAATTATTATGATAACTTGCAAAATTTTCCTGCATTTTTAAACAATGGAAAAATGATGGTGAGATGATACTTACAAGAATGGATTCTTGTCAGACTCCACTAACAAAAATAGGCAACACCAAGTCAGCTACTCCTCAGCATAGTTATGTCCGTCGCAGCCTTCTTGGGTTTCAGGAGGCACAAACAATGGTTCTCACAATTATGGTGAAACGCTGAACACCTGCAAATAATTTTCAACGTACTGGTTAATTGAAAAGCTCCGCGGCATACTTCTTGGAACAAGGCAGTTACCTGTTCCCACGCAAAGAGGAGTATAGAGAACCGTGGTGGATTTCCAGCTGATGAAGTAAAGGATTATTAAAGGAACGGGATGACCATGGGGATCATCGTTAATTCTCTGAAACAGAATCCGCCCTTTTCAACTGCCAAACACATGCCCACTTCTCCTCTCTGAGGATAATAAAAACTAACCAGCGAACTGACAGAGGGCCTGACCCCCACCATCCACATCGACCACACACACAAAAAAACTGTACCCTCCAGCTACTTATTATAATGCTAACTTGCAAAATTTCCCTGCATTTTAAAACAATGGAAAAATGGTGGTGGGATGATACTTAGAAGAATGGCTGCTTGTCAGTCTCCACTAACAAAAATAGGCAACACCAAGTCAGCTACTCCTCAGCATAGTTATGTCGGTAGCAGCCTTCTTGGGTTTCAGGAGGCACAAACAAAGGTTCTCACAATTATGGTGAAACGCTGAACACCTGCAAATAATTTTCAACGTCCTGGTTAATTGAAAATCTCTGCGGCATACTTCTTGGAACAAGGCAGTTACCTGTTCCCACGCAAAGAGGAGTATAGAGAACCGTGGTGGATTTCCAGCTGATGAAGTAAAGGATTATTAAAGGAACGGGATGACCATGGGGATCATCGTTAATTCTCTGAAACAGAATCCGCCCTTTTCACCTGCCAATCACATGCCCACTTCTCCTCTCTGGGGATAATAAAAACTAACCAGCGAACTGACAGAGGGCCTGACCCCCCCCATCCACTCCGACCACACACAAAAGAAAAAACCATACCCTCCAGCTACTAATTATACTGCTAACTTGCAAAATTTCCCTGCATTTTAAAAAAATGGAAACATTGTGGTGGGATGATACTTAGAAGAATGGCTTCTTGTCAGTCTCCACTAACAAAAATAGGCAACACCAAGTCAGCTACTCCTCAGCATAGCTATGTCCATCGCAGCGTTCTTGGGTTTCAGGAGGCACAAACAAACGTTATCACAATTATGGTGAAACGCTGAACACCTGCAAATAATTTTCAACGTAGTGGTTAATTGAAAAGCTCTGCGGAATACTTCTTGGAACAAGGCAGTTACCTGTTCCCACGCAAAGAGGAGTATATAGAACCATGGTGGATTTCCAGCTGATGAAGTAAAGGATTATTAAAGGAACGGGATGACCATGGGGATCATCGTTAATTCTCTGAAACAGAATCCGCCCTCTTCACCTGCCAAACACATGCCCACTTCTCCTCTCTGGGGATAATAAAAACTAACCAGCGAACTGACAGAGGGCCTAACCCCCCACCCCATCCACATCGACCACACAAAAAAAAAAAATCGTACCCTCCAGCTACTAATTATAATGCTAACTTGCAAAATTTCCCTGCATTTTAAAACAATGGAAAAATGGTGGTATGATGATACTTAGAAGAATGGCTTCTTGTCAGTCTCCACTAGCAAAAATAGGCAACACCAAGTCAGCTACTCCTCCGCATAGTTATGTCCTTCGCAGCCTTCTAGGGTTTCAGGAGGCACAAACAAACGTTATCACAATTATGGTGAAACACTGAACACCTGCAAATAATTTTCAACGTAGTGGTTAATTGAAAAGCTCTGCGGCATACTTCTTGGAACAAGCCAGTTACCTGTTCCCACGCAAACAGGTGTATATAGAACCATGGTGGATTTCCAGCTGGTGAAGTAAAGGATTATTAAAGGAACGGGATGACCATGTGGATCATCGTTAATTCTCTGAAACAGAATCCGCCCTTTTCACCTGCCAAACACATGCCCACTTCTCCTCTCTGGGGATAATAAAAACTAACCAGCGAACTGACAGAGGGCCTGACCCCCCCCATCCGCATCGACGACACACACAAAAAAAAACCATACCCTCCAGCTACTAATTATAATGCTAACTTGCAAAATTTCCCTGCATTTTAAAACAATGGAAAAATGGTGGTGGGATGATACTTAGAAGAATGGCTTCTTGTCAGTCTCCACTAACAAAAATAGGCAACACTAAGTCAGCTACTCCTGTGCATAGTTATGTCCATCGCAGCCTTCTTGGGTTTCAGGAGGCACAAACAAAGTTTCTCACAATTATGGTGAAACGCTGAACATCTGCAAATAATTTTCAACGTAGTGGTTAATTGAAAAGCTCTGCGGCATACTTCTTGGAACAAGACAGTTACCTGTTCCCACGCAAAGAGGAGTATATAGAACCATGGTGGATTTCCAGCTGATGAAGTAAAGGATTATTAAAGGAACGGGATGACCATGGGGATCATCGTTAATTCTCTGAAACAGAATCCGCCCTTTTCACCTGCCAAACACATGCCCACATCTCCTCTCTGGGGATAATAAAAACTAACCAGCGAACTGACAGAGGGCCTGACCCCCACCATCCACATCGACCACACGAAAAAAAAACCGTACCCTCCAGCTACTAATTATAATGCTAACTTGCAAAATTTCCCTGCATTTTAAAACAATGGAAAAATGGTGGTGGGATGATACTTAGAAGAATGGCTTCTTGTCAGTCTCCACTAACAAAAATAGGCAACACCAAGTCAGCTACTCCTCAGCATAGTTATGTCCGTCGCAGCCTTCTAGGGTTTTAGGAGGCACAAACAAAGGTTCTCACAATTATGGTAAAACGCTGAACACCTGCAAATAATTTTCCACGTAGTGGTTAATTGAAAATCTCTGCGGCATACTTCTTGGAGCAAGCCAGTTACCTGTTCCCATGCAAAGAGGAGTATAGAGAACCATGGTGGATTTCCAGCTGATGAAGTAAAGGATTATTAAAGGAACGGGATGACCGTGGGGATCATCGTTAATACTCTGAAACAGAATCCGCCCTTTTCACCTGCCAAACACATGCCCACTTCTCCTCTCTGGGGATAATAAAAACTAACCAGCGAACTGACAGAGGGCCTGACCCCCCCATCCACATGGACCACACACACAAAAAAAAAACCGTACCCTCCAGCTATTAATTATAATGCTAACTTGCAAAATTTCCCTGCATTTTAAAACAATGGAAAAATGGTGGTGGGATGATACTTAGAAGAATGGCTTCTTGTCAGTCTCCACTAACAAAAATAGGCAACACCAAGTCAGCTACTCCTCAGCATAGCTATGTCCATCGCAGCCTTCTTGGGTTTCAGGAGGCACAAACAAACGTTATCACAATTATGGTGAAACGCTGAACACCTGCAAATAATTTTCAACGTACTGGTTAATTGAAAAGGTCTGCGGCATACTTCTTGAAACAAGCCAGTTACCTGTTCCCACGCAAAGAGGAGTATATAGAACCATGGTGGATTTCCCGCTGATGAAGTAAAGGATTATTAAAGGAACGGGATGACCATGGGGATCATCGTTAATTCTCTGAAACAGAATCCGCCCTTTTCACCTGCCAAACACATGCCCGCTTCTCCTCTCTGGGGATAATAAAAACTAACCAGCGAACTGACAGAGGGCCTGACCACCCCCATCCACATCGACCACACACACAAAAAAAAAACCGTACCCTCCAGCTACTAATTATAATGCTAACTTGCAAAATTTCCCTGCATTTTAAAACAATGGAAAAATGGTGGTGGGATGATACTTAGAAGAATGGCTTCTTGTCTGTCTCCACTAACAAAAATAGGCAACACCAAGTCAGCTACTCCTCAGCATACTTATGTCCGTCGCAGCCTTCTTGGGTTTCAGGAGGGACATACAAACGTTATCAAAATTATGGTGAAACGCTGAAAACCTGCAAATAATTTTCAACGTACTGGTTAATTTGAAAACTCTCCAGCATAATTCTTGGAACAAGCCAGGTACCTGTGCCCACGCATAGAGGAGTATATAGAAACATGGTGGAATCCCAGCTGATGAAGCAAAGGATTCTTAAAGGAATGAGATGACCATGCGGATTCTGTTTAATTCTCTGAAACAGAATCCGCACTTTTCACCTGCCAAACACATGCCCACTACTCTTCTCTGGGGATAATAAAAAAGAACCAGTCATCTGACAGAGGGCCTGAACACCCATCCTGACAGACCAAACAAAACAAAAAAGTACCCTCCAGCTACTAATTATAATGCCAATTTGCAAAATTTCCCTGCATTTTTAAACAATGGAGAAATGATGGTGGGATGATACTTAGAAGAATGGCTTCTTGTCAGCCTCCACTGACAAAAATAGGCAACACCAAGTCAGCTACGCCTCAGCATAGTTATGTCCGTAGCAGCCATATTTGGTTTCAGTAGGCACATACACACGTTATCACAATTATGGTGAAACGCTGAAAACCTGCAAAGGATTGTCGACATACTGGTTAATTGAAAAGCTCTGAGGCATACTTCTTGGAACTAGCCAGTTTCCTGTGCCCACGCATAGACAAGTATATAGAACCATGGTGGATTCCCAGCTCATGAAGCAAAGGTTTCTTAAATGAACGGGATTACCATGCGGATCCCGTTTAATTCTCTGAAACAGATCCGCAGTTTTCACCTGCCATACTAATACCCACTTCTCCTCTCTGGGGATAATAAAAACCAACCGGGGAACTGACAGAGGGCCTGACCAACACATCCACACCGACCCCACAGGAAAAAAAAAAAAAAAAAAAACACCGTAGCCTCCAGCTACTAATTATACTGCTAACTTGCAAAATTTTCCTGCATTTTTAAACAATTGAAACATGATGGTGAGATGATACTTACAAGAATGGATTCTTGTCAGTATCCACTAACAAAAATAGGCAACACCAAGTCAGCTACGCCTCAGCATAGTTATGTCGGTAGCAGCCTTCTTGGGTTTCAGGAGGCACAAACAAAGGTTCTCACAATTATGGTGAAACGCTGAACACCTGCAAATAATTTTCAACGTACTGGTTAATTGAAAAGCTCTGCGGCATACTTCTTGGAACAAGCCAGTTACCTGTTCCCACGCAAAGAGGAGTATATAGAACCATGGTGGATTTCCAGCTGATGAAGTAAAGGATTATTAAAGGAACGGGATGACCATGGGGATCATCGTTAATTCTCTGAAACAGAATCCGCCCTTTTCACCTGCCAAACACATGCCCACTTCTCCTCTCTGGGGATAATAAAAACTAACCAGCGAACTGACAGAGGGCCTGACCCCCACCATCCACATCGACCACACAGAAAAAAAAAACCGTACCCTCCAGTTACTAATTATAATGCTATCTTGCAAAATTTCCCTGCATTTTAAAACAATGGAAAAATGGTGGTGGGATGATACTTAGAAGAATGGCTTCTTGTCTGTCTCCACTAACAAAAATAGGCAACACCAAGTCAGCTACTCCTCAGCATAGTTATGTCCGTCGCAGCCTTCTTGGGTTTCAGGAGGCACAAACAAAGGTTCTCACAATTATGGTGAAACGCTGAACACCTGCAAATAATTTTCAACGTACTGGTTAATTTGAAAACTCTCCAGCATAATTCTTGGAACAAGACAGGTACCTGTGCCCACGCATAGAGGAGTATATAGAAACATGGTGGAATCCCAGCTGATGAAGCAAAGGATTCTTAAAGGAATGAGATGACCATGCGGATCCTGTTTAATTCTCTGAAACAGAATCCGCACTTTTCACCTGCCAAACACTTGCCCACTACTCTTCTCTGGGGATAATAAAAACAAACCAGCGATCTGACAGAGGGCCTGAACACCCATCCTGACCGACCCACAAAACAAAGTAGTACCCTCCAGCTACTAAGTATAATGCCAATTTGCAAAATTTCCCTGCATTTTTAAACAATGGAGAAATGATGGTGGGATGATACTTAGAAGAATGGCTTCTTGTCAGTCTCCACTAAGAAAAATAGGCAACACCAAGTCAGCTACTCCTCAGCATAGTTATGTCCGTCGTAGCCTTCTTGGGTTTCAGGAGGCACAAACAAACGTTATCACAATTATGGTGAAACGCTGAACACCTGCAAATAATTTTCATCGTAGTGGTTAATTGAAAAGCTCTGTGGCATACTTCTTGTAACAAGCCAGTTACCTGTTCCCACGCAAAGAGGAGTATATAGAACCATGGTGGATTTCCAGCTGATGAAGTAAAGGAATATTAAAGGAACGGGATGACCATGGGGATCATCGTTAATTCTCTGAAACAGAATCCACCCTTTTCTCCTGCCAAACACATGCCCACTTCTCCTCTCTGGTTATAGTAAAAACTAACCAGCGACTTGACAGAGGGCCTGACCCCCCCATCCACATCGACCACACAAAAATAAAACCGTACCCTCCAGCTACTAATTATAATGCTAACTTGCAAAATTTCCCTGCATTTTAAAACAATGCATAAACGGTGGTGGGATGATACTTAGAAGAATGTCTTCTTGCCTGTCTCCACTAACAAAAATAGACAACACCAAGTCAGCTACCTCTCAGCATAGTTATATCCGTCGCAGGCTTCCTGGGTTTCAGGAGGCACATACAAACGTTATCAAAATTATGGTGAAACGCTGAAAACCTGCAAATAATTTTCAACGTACTGGTTAATTTGAAAACTCTCCAGCATACTTCTTGGAACAAGCCAGTTTCCTGTGCCCACGCATAGAGAAGTATATAGAACCATGGTGGATTCCCAGCTCATGAAGCAAAGGATTCTTAAAGGAACGGGATTACCATGCGGATCCTGTTTAATTCTCTGAAACAGATCCGCAGTTTTCACCTGCCATACTAATACCCACTTCTCCTCTCTGGGGATAATAAAAACAAACCAGCGAACTGACAGAGGGCCTGACCAACACATCCACACCGATCCCACAGGAAAAAAAAAAAAAAACACCGTAGCCTCCAGCTACTAATTATAATGCTAACTTGCAAAATTTCCCTGCATTTTTGAACAATGGAAAAATGATGGTGGGATGATACTTAGAAAAATGGCTTCTTGTCAGTCTCCACTAACAAAAATAGGCAACACGAAGTCAGCTACGCCTCAGCATACTTATGCCCTTGACAGCCATCTTGGGTTTCAGGAGACACATACACACGTTATCAAATTTATGGTGAAACGCTGAAAACCTGCAAAGGATTTTCAACATACTGGATAATTGAAAAGCTGTGCGGCATACTTCTTGGAACAAGCCAGTTACCTGTTCCCACGCAAAGAGGAGTATATAGAACCATGGTGGATTTCCAGCTGATGAAGTAAAGGATTATTATAGGAATGGGATGACCATGGGGATCATCGTTAATTCTCTGAAACAGAATCCGCCCTTTTCACTTGCCAAACACATGCCCACTTCTCCTCTCTGGGGATAATAAAAACTAACCAGCGAACTGACAGAGGGCCTGACCAACACATCCACATCGACCACACACACAAAAAAAAACCGTACCCTCCAGCTACTAATTATAATGCTAACTTGCAAAATTTCTCTGCATTTTAAAACAATGGAAAAATGGTGGTGAGATGATACTTAGAAGAATGGCTTCTTGTCAGTCTCCACTAACAAAAATAGGCAACAACAAGTCAGCTACTCCTCAGCATAGTTATGTCCGTCGCAGCCTTCTTGGGTTTCAGGAGGCACAAACAAACGTTATCACAGTTATGGTGAAACGCTGAACTCCTGGAAATAATTTTCAACGTAGTGGTTAATTGAAAAGCTCTGCGGCATACTTCTTGGAAAAAGCCACTTACCTGTTCCCACGCAGAGAGGAGTATATAGAACCATGGTGGATTTCCAGCTGATGAAGTTAAGGATTATTAAAGGAACGGGATGAACTTGGGGATCATCGTTAATTCTCTGAAACAGAATCCGCCCTATTCACCTGCCAAACACATGCCCACTTCTCCTCTCTGCAGATAATAAAAACTAACAGGCGAACTGACAGAGGGCCTGACCAACACATCCACATCGACCACACACACACAAAAAAAAACCGTACCCTCCAGCTACTAATTATAATGCTAACTTGCAAAATTTCCCTGCATTTTAAAACAATGGAAAAATGGTGGTGGGATAATACTTAGAAGAATGGCTTCCTGTCAGTCTCCACTAACAAAAATAGGCAACACCAAGTCAGCTACTCCTCAGCATAGTTATGTCCGTGGCAGCCTTCTTGGGTTTCAGGAGGCACAAACAAACGTTATCACAATTATGGTGAAACGCTGAACACCTGCAAGTAATTTTTAACGTAGTGGTTAATTGAAAAGCTCTGTTTCATACTTCTTGGAACAAGCCAGTTACCTGTTCGCACGCAAAGAGGACTATATAGAACCATGGTGGATTTCCAGCTGATGAAGTAAAGGATTATTAAAGGAACGGGATGACCATGGGGATCATGGTTAATTCTCTGAAACAGAATCCGCCCTTTTCACCTGCCAAACGCATGCCCACTTCTCCTCTCTGGGGATAATAAAAATTAACCAGCGAACTGACAGAGGGCCTGAACCCCCATCCACATCGACCACACACAAAAAAAAACCGTAGCCAATAGCTACTAATTATAATGCTAACTTGCAAAATTTCCCTGCATTTTAAAACAATGGAAAAATGGTGGTGGGATGATACTTAGAAGAATGGCTTCTTGTCTGTTTCCACTAATAAAAATAGGCAACAACAAGTCAGCTACTCCTCAGCATAATTATGTCCGTCGCAGCCTTCTTGGGTTTCAGGAGGCACATACAAACGTTATCAAAATTATGGTGAAACGCTGAAAACCTGCAAATAATTTTCAACGTACTGGTTAATTTGAAAACTCTCCAGCATACTTCTTGGAACAAGCCAGGTACCTGTGCCCACGCATAGAGGAGTGTATAGAAACATGGTGGAATCCCAGCTGATGAAGCAAAGGATTCTTAAAGGAATGAGATGACCATGCGGATCCTGTTTAATTCTCTGAAACAGAATCCGCACTTTTCACCTGCCAAACACATGCCCACTACTCTTCTCTGGGGATAATAAAAACAAACCAGCGATCTGACAGAGGGCCTGAACACCCATCCTGACCGACCCCACAAAAAAAAAAAGTACCCTCCAGCTACTAATTATAATGCCAATTTGCAAAATTTCCCTGCATTTTTAAACAATGGAGAAATGATGGTGGGATGATACTTAGAAGAATGGCTTCTTGTCAGTCTCAACTGACAAAAATAGGCAACACCAAGTCAGCTACGCCTCAGCATAGTTATGTCCGTAGCAGCCATATTTGGTTTCAGTAGGCACATACACACGTTATCACAATTATGGTGAAACGCTGAAAACCTGCAAAGGATTTTCAACATACTGGTTAATTGAAATGCTCTGAGGCATACTTCTTGGAACAAACCAGTTTCCTGTGCCCACGTATAGAGAAGTAAATAGAACCATGGTGGATTCCCAGCTCATGAAGCAAAGGATTCTTAAAGGAACAGGATTACCATGCGGATCCTCTTTAATTCTCTGAAACAGATCCGCAGTTTTCACCTGCCATACTAATACCCACTTCTCCTCTCTGGGGATAATAAAAACAAACCAGCGAACTGACAGAAGGCCTGACCAACACATCCACACCTAACCCACAGGAAAAAAAAAAAAACACCGTAGCCTCCAGCTACTTATTATAATGATAACTTGCAAAATTTTCCTGCATTTTTAAACAATGGAAAAATGATGGTGAGATGATACTTAGAAGAATGGATTCTTGTCAGTCTCCACTAACAAAAATAGGCAAAAGCAAATCATCTATGCCTCAGCATCGTTATGTTCATGGGAGCCATCTTGGGTTTCAGGAGGCACAAACAAAGGTTCTCACAATTATGGTGAAACGCTGAACACCTGCAAATAATTTTCAATGTAGTGGTTAATTGAAAAGCTCTGCGGCATACTTCATGGAACAAGCCAGTTACCTGTTCCCACGCAAAGAGAAGTATATAGAACCATGGAGGATTTCCAGGTGATGAAGTAAAGGATTATTAAAGGAACGGGATGACCATGGGGATCATCATTAATTCTCTGAAACAGAATCCGCCCTTTTCACCTGCCAAACACATGCCCACTTCTCCTCTCTGGGGATAATAAAAACTAACCAGCGAACTGACAGAGGGCCTTACCCCCCCATCCACATCGACCACACACAAAAAAAAACCGTACCCTCCAACTACTAATTATAATGCTAACTTGCAAAATTTCCCTGCATTTTAAAACAATGCAAAAATGGTGGTGGGATGATACTTAGAAGAATGGCTTCTTGTCAGTCTCCACTAACAAAAATAGGCAACACCAAGTCAGCTACTCCTCAGCATAGTTATGTCCGTCGCAGCCTTCTTGGGTTTCAGGAAGCACAAACAAACGTTATCACAATTATGGTGAAACGCTGAACACCTGCAAATACTTTTCAACGTACTGGTTAATTGAAAAGCTCTGCGGCATACTTCTTGGAACAAGCCAGTTACCTGTTCCCACGCAAAGAGGAGTATATAGAACCATGGTGGATTTCCAGCTGATGAAGTGAAGGATTATTAAAGAAACGGGATGACCATGGGGATCATCGTTAATTCTCTGAAACAGAATCCGCCCTTTTCACCTGCCAAACACATAACCACTTCTCCTCTCTGGGGATAATAAAAACTAACCAGCGAACTGACAGAGGGCCTGACCCCCCCATCCACATCGACCACACACACAAAAAAACCGTACCCTCCAGCTACTAATTATAATGCTAACTTGCAAAATTTCCCTGCATTTTAAAACAATGGAAAAATGGAGGTGGGATGATACTTAGAAGAATGGCTTCTTGTCTGTCTCCACTAACAAAAATAGGCAACACCAAGTCAGCTACTCCTCAGCATAGTTATGTCCGTCGCAGCCTTCTTGGGTTTCAGGAGGCACATACAAACGATATCAAAATTATGGTGAAACGCTGAAAACCTGCAAATAATATTTAACGTACTGGTTAATTTGAAATCTCTCTAGCATACTTCTTTGAACAAGCTAGGTACCTGTGCCCACGCATAGAGGAGTATATAGAAACATGGTGGAATCCCAGCTGATGAAGCAAAGGATTCTTAAAGGAATGAGATGACCATGCGGATCCTGTTTAATTCTCTGAAACAGAATCCGCACTTTTCACATCCCAAACACATGCCCACTACTCTTCTCTGGGGATAATAAAAACAAACCAGCGATCTGACAGAGGGCATGAACACCCATGCTGACCGACCCCACAAAAAAAAGTACCCTCCAGCTACTAATTATAATGCCAATTTGCAAAATTTCCCTGCATTTTTAAACAATGGAGAAATGATGGTGGGATGATACTTAGAAGAATGGCTTCTTGTTAGTCTCCACTGACAAAAATAGGCAACACCAAGTCAGCTAAGCCTCAGCATAGTTATGTCCGTAGCAGCCATATTTGGTTTCAGTAGGCACATACACACGTTATCACAACTATGGTGAAACGCTGAAAACCTGCAAAGGATTTTCAACATACTGGTTAACTGAAAAGCTCTGAGGCATACTTCTTGGAACAAGCCAGTTTCCTGTGCCCACGCATAGAGAAGTATATAGAACCATGGTGGATTCCCAGCTCATGAAGCAAAGGATTCTTAAAGGAACGGGAGTACCATGCGGATCCTGGTTAATTCTCTGAAACAGATCCGCAGTTTTCACCTGCCATACTAATACCCACTTCACCTCTCTGGGGATAATAAAAACAAACCAGCGAACTGACAGAGGGCATGACCAACACATCGACACCGACCCCACAGGAAAAAAAAAAACAAAAACCGTAGCCTCCAGCTACTCATTATAATGCTAACTTGCAAAATTTTCCTGCATTTTTAAACAATGGAAAAATGATGGTGAGATGATACTTAGAAGAATGGATTCTTGTCAGTCTCCACTAACAAACGTAGGCAAAACCAAGTCAGCTACGACTCAGCATCGTTATGTCCGTCGCAGCCTTCTTGGGTTTCAGGAGGCAGAAACAAAGGTTATCACAATTATGGTGAAACGCTGAACACCTGCAAATAATTTTCAACGTAGTGGTTAATTGAAAAGCTCTGCGGCATACTTCTTGGAACAAGCCAGTTACCTGTTCCCACGCAAAGAGGAGTATATAGAACCATGGTGGATTTCCAGCTGATGAAGTAAAGGATTATTAAAGGAACGGGATGTCCATGGGGATCATCGTTAATTCTCTGAAACAGAATGCGCCCTTTTCTCCTGCCAAACACATGCCCACTTCTCCTCTCTGGTTATAATAAAAACTAACCACCGAACTGACAGAGGGCCTGACCCCCCCATCCACATCGCCCACACACAAAAAAAAACCGTACCCTCCAGCTACTAATTATAATGCTAACTTGCAAAATTTCCCTGCATTTTAAAATAATGGAAAAATGGTGGTGGGATGATACTTAGAAGAATGTCTTCTTGTCAGTCTCCACTAACAAAAATAGGCAACACCAAGTCAGCTACTCCTCAGCATAGTTATGTCCGTCGCAGTCTTCTTGGGTTTCAGGAGGCACAAACAAACGTTATCACAATTATGGTGAAACGCTGAACACCTGCAAATAATTTTCAACGTAGTGGTGTATTGAAAAGCTCTGTGGCATACTTCTTGGAACAAGCCAGTTTCCTGTGCCCACGCATAGAGAAGTATATAGAACCATGGTGAATTAACAGCTCATGAAGCAAAGGATTCTTAAAGGAACGGGATTACCATGCGGATCCTGTTTAATTCTCTGAAACAGTTCCGCAGTTTTCACCTGCCATACTAATACCCACTTCTCCTCTCTGGGGATAATAAAAACAAACCAGCGAACTGACAGAGGGCCTGACCAACACATCCACACCTACCCCACAGGAAAAAAAAAAAAAACACCGTAGCCTCCAGCTCCTAATTATAATGCTAACTTGCAAAATTTTCCTGCATTTTTAAACAATGGAAAAATGATGGTGAGATGATACTTAGGAGAATGGCTTCTTGTCAGTCTCCACTAACAAAAATAGGCAAAACCAAGTCAGCTACGCCTCAGCATAGTTATGTTCCTGGCATCCATCTTGGATTTCAGGAGGCACAAACAAACGTTATCACAATTATGGTGAAACGCTGAACACCTGCAAATAATTTTCAACGTAGTGGATAATTGAAAAGCTCTGCGGCATACTTCTTGGAACAAGTCAGTTACCTGTTCCCACGCAAAGAGGAGTATATAGAACCATGGTGAATTTTCAGCTGATGAAGTAAAGGATTATTTAAGGAACAGGATGACCATGGGGATCATCGTTAATTCTCTGAAACAGAATCCGCCCTTTTCACCTACCAAACACATGCCCACTTCTCTTCTCTGGGGATAATAAAAACTAACCAGCGAACTGACAGAGGGCCTGACCCCCCCATCCACATCGACCACACACAAAAAAAAAAAACCGTACTCTCCAGCTACTAATTATAATGCTAACTTGCAAAATTTCCCTGCATTTTAAAACAATGGAAAAATGGTGGTGGGATTATACTTAGAAGAATGGCTTCCTGTCAGTCTCCACTAACAAAAATAGGCAACACCAAGTCAGCTACTCCTCAGCATAGTTATGTCCGTCGCAGCCTTCTTGGGTTTCAGGAGGCACATACAAACGTTATCACAATTATGGTGAAACGCTGAAAACCTGCAAATAATTTTCAACGTACTGGTTAATTTTAAAACTCTCCAGCATACTTCTTGGAAGAAGCCAGGTACCTGTGCCCACGCATAGAGGAGTATATAGAAACATGGTGGAATCCCAGCTGATGAAGCAAAGAATTCTTAAAGGAATGAGATAACCATGCGGATCCTGTTTAATTCTCTGAAACAGAATCCGCACTTTTCACATCCCAAACACATGCCCACTACTCTTCTCTGGGGATAATAAAAACAAACCAGCGATCTGACAGAGGGCATGAACACCCATGCTGACCGACCCCACAAAAAAAAGTACCCTCCAGCTACTAATTATAATGCCAATTTGCAAAATTTCCCTGCATTTTTAAACAATGGAGAAATGATGGTGGGATGATACTTAGAAGAATGGCTTCTTGTTAGTCTCCACTGACAAAAATAGGCAACACCAAGTCAGCTAAGCCTCAGCATAGTTATGTCCGTAGCAGCCATATTTGGTTTCAGTAGGCACATACACACGTTATCACAACTATGGTGAAACGCTGAAAACCTGCAAAGGATTTTCAACATACTGGTTAACTGAAAAGCTCTGAGGCATACTTCTTGGAACAAGCCAGTTTCCTGTGCCCACGCATAGAGAAGTATATAGAACCATGGTGGATTCCCAGCTCATGAAGCAAAGGATTCTTAAAGGAACGGGAGTACCATGCGGATCCTGGTTAATTCTCTGAAACAGATCCGCAGTTTTCACCTGCCATACTAATACCCACTTCACCTCTCTGGGGATAATAAAAACAAACCAGCGAACTGACAGAGGGCATGACCAACACATCGACACCGACCCCACAGGAAAAAAAAAAACAAAAACCGTAGCCTCCAGCTACTCATTATAATGCTAACTTGCAAAATTTTCCTGCATTTTTAAACAATGGAAAAATGATGGTGAGATGATACTTAGAAGAATGGATTCTTGTCAGTCTCCACTAACAAACGTAGGCAAAACCAAGTCAGCTACGACTCAGCATCGTTATGTCCGTCGCAGCCTTCTTGGGTTTCAGGAGGCAGAAACAAAGGTTATCACAATTATGGTGAAACGCTGAACACCTGCAAATAATTTTCAACGTAGTGGTTAATTGAAAAGCTCTGCGGCATACTTCTTGGAACAAGCCAGTTACCTGTTCCCACGCAAAGAGGAGTATATAGAACCATGGTGGATTTCCAGCTGATGAAGTAAAGGATTATTAAAGGAACGGGATGTCCATGGGGATCATCGTTAATTCTCTGAAACAGAATGCGCCCTTTTCTCCTGCCAAACACATGCCCACTTCTCCTCTCTGGTTATAATAAAAACTAACCACCGAACTGACAGAGGGCCTGACCCCCCCATCCACATCGCCCACACACAAAAAAAAACCGTACCCTCCAGCTACTAATTATAATGCTAACTTGCAAAATTTCCCTGCATTTTAAAATAATGGAAAAATGGTGGTGGGATGATACTTAGAAGAATGTCTTCTTGTCAGTCTCCACTAACAAAAATAGGCAACACCAAGTCAGCTACTCCTCAGCATAGTTATGTCCGTCGCAGTCTTCTTGGGTTTCAGGAGGCACAAACAAACGTTATCACAATTATGGTGAAACGCTGAACACCTGCAAATAATTTTCAACGTAGTGGTGTATTGAAAAGCTCTGTGGCATACTTCTTGGAACAAGCCAGTTTCCTGTGCCCACGCAGAGAGAAGTATATAGAACCATGGTGAATTAACAGCTCATGAAGCAAAGGATTCTTAAAGGAACGGGATTACCATGCGGATCCTGTTTAATTCTCTGAAACAGTTCCGCAGTTTTCACCTGCCATACTAATACCCACTTCTCCTCTCTGGGGATAATAAAAACAAACCAGCGAACTGACAGAGGGCCTGACCAACACATCCACACCTACCCCACAGGAAAAAAAAAAAAAACACCGTAGCCTCCAGCTACTAATTATAATGCTAACTTGCAAAATTTTCCTGCATTTTTAAACAATGGAAAAATGATGGTGAGATGATACTTAGGAGAATGGCTTCTTGTCAGTCTCCACTAACAAAAATAGGCAAAACCAAGTCAGCTACGCCTCAGCATAGTTATGTTCCTGGCATCCATCTTGGATTTCAGGAGGCACAAACAAACGTTATCACAATTATGGTGAAACGCTGAACACCTGCAAATAATTTTCAACGTAGTGGATAATTGAAAAGCTCTGCGGCATACTTCTTGGAACAAGTCAGTTACCTGTTCCCACGCAAAGAGGAGTATATAGAACCATGGTGAATTTTCAGCTGATGAAGTAAAGGATTATTTAAGGAACAGGATGACCATGGGGATCATCGTTAATTCTCTGAAACAGAATCCGCCCTTTTCACCTACCAAACACATGCCCACTTCTCTTCTCTGGGGATAATAAAAACTAACCAGCGAACTGACAGAGGGCCTGACCCCCCCATCCACATCGACCACACACACAAAAAAAAAACCGTACTCTCCAGCTACTAATTATAATGCTAACTTGCAAAATTTCCCTGCATTTTAAAACAATGGAAAAATGGTGGTGGGATTATACTTAGAAGAATGGCTTCCTGTCAGTCTCCACTAACAAAAATAGGCAACACCAAGTCAGCTACTCCTCAGCATAGTTATGTCCGTCGCAGCCTTCTTGGGTTTCAGGAGGCACATACAAACGTTATCACAATTATGGTGAAACGCTGAAAACCTGCAAATAATTTTCAACGTACTGGTTAATTTTAAAACTCTCCAGCATACTTCTTGGAAGAAGCCAGGTACCTGTGCCCACGCATAGAGGAGTATATAGAAACATGGTGGAATCCCAGCTGATGAAGCAAAGAATTCTTAAAGGAATGAGATAACCATGCGGATCCTGTTTAATTCTCTGAAACAGAATCCGCACTTTTCACCTGCCAAACACATGCCCACTACTCTTCTCTGGGGATAATAAAAACAAACCAGCGATCTAACAGAGGGCATGAACACCCATCCAGACCGACCCCACAAAACAAAAAGTACCCTCCAGCTACTAATTATAATGCCAATTTGCAAAATTTCCCTGCATTTTTAAACAATGGAGAAATGATGGTGGGATGATACTTAGAAGAATGGCTTCTTGTCAGTCTCCACTGACAAAAATAGGCAACACCAAGTCAGCTACGCCTCAGCATAGTTATGTCCGTAGGAGCCATATTTGGTTTCAGTAGGCACATACACACGTTATCACAATTATGGTGAAACGCTGAACACCTGCAAGTAATTTTCAACGTAGTGGTTAATTGAAAAGCTCTGCGGCATACTTCATGGAACAAGCCAGTTACCTGTTCCCACGCAAAGAGGAGTATATAGAACCATGGAGGATTTCCAGCTGATGAAGGAAAGGATTATTAAAGGAAAGGGATGACCATGGGGATCATCATTAATTCTCTGAAACAGAATCCGCTCTTTTCACCTGCCAAACACATGCCCACTTCTCCTCTCTGGGGATAATAAAAACTAACCAGCGAATTGACAGAGGGCCTGACCCCCCCATTAACATCGACCACAGAAAAAAAAAAAACCGTACCCTCCAGCTACTAATTATAATGCTAACTTGCAAAATTTCCCTGCATTTTAAAACAATGGAAAAATCTTGGTGGGATGATACTTAGAAGAATGGCTTCTTGTCAGTCTCCACTAACAAAAATAGGCAACACCAAGTCAGCTACTCCTCAGCATAGTTATGTCCGTCGCAGCCTTCTTGGGTTTCAGGAGGCACAAACAAACGTTATCACAATTATGGTGAAACGCTGAAAACCTGCAAATAATTTTCAACGTAGTGGTTAATTGAAAAGCTCTGCGGCATACTTCTTGGAACAAGCCAGTTACTTGTTCCCACGGAAAGAGGAGTATATAGAACCATGGTGGATTTCCAGCTGATGAAGTAAAGGATTATTAAAGGAACGGGATGACCATGGGGATCATCGTTAATTCTCTGAAACAGAATCCGCCCTTTTCTCCTGCCAAACACATGCCCACTTCTCCTCTCTGGTTATAATAAAAACTAACCAGCGAACTGACAGAGGGCCTGACCCCGCAATCCACATCGACCACACACAAAAAAAAAACCGTACCCTTCAGCTACTAATTATAATGCTAACTTGCAAAATTTCCCTGCCTTTGAAAACAATGCAAAAATGATGGTGGGATGATACTTAGAAGAATGGCTTCTTGTCAGTCTCCACTAACAAAAATAGGCAAAACCAAGTCAGCTACTCCTCAGCATAGTTATGTCCGTCGCAGCCTTCTTGGGTTTCAGGAGGCACATACAAACGATATCAAAATTATGCTGAAACGCTGAAAACCTGCAAATAATATTTAACGTACTGGTTAATTTGAAATCTCTCTAGCATACCTCTTTGAACAAGCTAGGTACCTGTGCCCACGCATAGAGGAGTATATAGAAACATGGTGGAATCCCAGCTGATGAAGCAAAGAATTCTTAAAGGAATGAGATAACCATGCGGATCCTGTTGAATTCTCTGAAACAGAATCCGCACTTTTCACCTGCCAAACACATGCCCACTACTCTTCTCTGGGGATAATAAAAACAAACCAGCGATCTAACAGAGGGCATGAATACCCATCCTGACCGACCCCACAAAACAAAAAAGTACCCTCCAGCTACTAATTATAATGCTAACTTGCAAAATTTCCCTGCATTTTTAAACAATGGAAAAATGATGGTGGGATGCTTCTTAGAAGAATGGCTTCTTGTCAGTCTCCACTAACAAAAATAGGCAACACTAAGTCAGCTACGCCTCAGCATACTTATGTCCTTGGCAGCCATATTGGGTTTCAGGAGACACATACACACGTTATCACAATTATGGTGAAACGCTGAAAACCTGCAAAGGATTTTCAACATACTGGTTAATTGAAAAGCTCTGAGGCATACTTCTTGGAACAAGCCAGTTTCCTGTGCCCACGCATAGAGAAGTATATAGAACCATGGTGGATTCCCAGCTCATGAAGCAAAGGATTCTTAAAGGAACGGGATTACCATCCGGATCCTGTTTAATTCTCTGAAACAGATCCGCAGTTTTCACCTGCCATACTAATACCCACTTCTCCTCTCTGGGGATAATAAAAACAAACCAGCGAACTGATAGAGGGCCTGACCAACACATCCACACCGACCCCACAGGAAAAAAAAAAAAAAAAACACGGTAGCCTCCAGCTACTAATTATAATGCTAACTTGCAAAATTTCCCTGCATTTTAAAACAATGCAAAAATGGTGGTGGGATCATACTTAGAAGAATGGCTTCTTGTCTGTCTCCACTAACAAAAATAGGCAACACCAAGTCAGCTACTCCTCAGCATAGTTATGTCCATCGCAGCCTTCTTGGGTTTCAGGAGGCACATACAAACGTTATCAAAATTATGGTGAAACGCTGAAAACCTGCAAATAATTTTCAACGTACTGGTTAATTGAAAAGCTCTGCGGCATACTTCTTGGAACAAGCCAGGTACCTGTGCCCACGCATAGAGGAGTGTATAGAAACATGGTGGAATCCCAGCTGATGAAGCAAAGGATTCTTAAAGGAATGAGATGACCCTGCGGATCCTGTTTAATTCTCTGAAACAGAATCCGCACTTTTCACCTGCCACACACATGCCCACTTCTCCTCTCTGGGGATAATCAAAACAAACCAGTGAATTGACAGATGGCCTGACCATCCCATCCACACTGACCCCACAAAAAAAAAAAAAAAAGTACCCTCCAGCTACTAATTATAATGATAACTTGCAAAATTTCCCTGCATTTTTAAACAATGGAAAAATGATGGTGGCATGATACTTAGAAAAATGGCTTCTTGTCAGTCTCCACTAACAAAAATAGGCAACACGAAGTCAGCTACGCCTTAGCATACTTATGTCCTTGGCAGCCATATTGGGTTTCAGGAGACACATACACACATTATCACAATTATGGTGAAACGCTGAAAACCTGCAAAGGATTTTTAACATACTGGTTAATTGAAAAGCTCTGAGGCATACTTCTTGGAACAAGCCAGTTACCTGTTCCCACGCAAAGAGGAGTATATAGAACCATGGTGGATTTCCAGCTGATGAAGTAAAGGATTATTAAAGGAACGGGATGACCATGGGGATCATCGTTAATTCTCTGAAACAGAATCCGCCCTTTTCACCTGCCAAACACATGCCCACTTCTCCTCTCTGGGGATAATGAAAACTAACCAGCGAACTGACAGAGGGCCTGACCCCCCCATCCACATTGAGCACACAAAAAAAAAACCGTACCCTCCAGCTACTAATTATAATGCTAACTTGCAAAATTTCCCTGCATTTTAAAACAATGGAAAAATGGTGGTGGGATGATACTTAGAAGAATGGCTTCTTGTCTGTCTCCACTAACAAAAATAGGCAACACCAAGTCAGCTACGCCTCAGCATAGTTATGTCCGTCGCAGCCTTCTTGGGTTTCAGGAGGCACAAACAAACGTTATCACAATTATGGTGAAACACTGAACACCTGCAAATAATTTTCAACGTAGTGGTTAATTGAAAAGTTCTGCGGCATACTTCTTGGAACAAGCCAGTTACCTGTTCCCACGCAAAGAGGAGTATATAGAACCATGGTGGATTTCCAGCTGATGAAGTAAAGGATTATTAAAGGAACGGGATGACCATGGGGATCATCGTTAATTCTCTGAAACAGAATCCGCCCTTTTCACCTGCCAAACACATGCCCACTTCTCCTCTCTGGGGATAATAAAAACTAACCAGCGAACTGACAGACGGCCTGACCCCCCCATCCACATCGACCACACACAAAAAAAATGTACCCTCCAGCTACTAATTATAATGCTAACTTGCAAAATTTCCCTGCATTTTAAAACAATGGAAAAATGGTGGTGGGATGATACTTAGAAGAATGGCTTCTTGTCTGTCTCCACTAACAAAAAGAGGCAACACCAAGTCAGCTACTCCTCACCATAGTTATGTCCGTCGCAGCCTTCTTGGGTTTCAGGAGGCACATACAAACCTTATCACAATTATGGTGAAACGCTGAAAACCTGCAAAGGATTTTCAACAAACTGGTTAATTGAAAAGCTCTTAGGCATACTTCTTGGAACAAGCCAGTTTCCTGTGCCCATGCATAGAGAAGTATATAGAACCATGGTGGATTCCCAGCTCATGAAGCAAAGGATTCTTAAAGGAACGGGATTACCATGCGGATCCTGTTTAATTCTCTGAAACAGATCCGCAGTTTTCACCTGCCATACCAATACCCACTTCTCCTCTCTGGGGATAATAAAAACAAACCAGCGAACTGACAGAGGGCCTGACCAACACATCCACACCGACCCCACAGGAAAAAAAAAAAAAAAAAAACACCGTAGCCTCCAGCTACTAATTATAATGCTAACTTGCAAAATTTTCCTGCATTTTTAAACAATGGAAAAATGATGGTGGGATGATACTTAGAAGAATGGCTTCTTGTCAGTCTCCACTAACAAAAATAGGGAAAACCAAGTCAGCTACGCCTCAGCATCGTTATGTTCGTGGCAGCCATCTTGGGTTTCAGGAGGCACAAACAAACGTTATCACAATTATGGTGAAACGCTGAACACCTGCAAGTAATTTTCAACGTAGTGGTTAATTGAAAAGCTCTGCGGCATACTTCATGGAACAAGCCAGTTACCTGTTCCCACGCAAAGAGGAGTATATAGAACCATGGAGGATTTCCAGCTGATGAAGTAAAGGATTATTAAAGGAACAGGATGACCATGGGGATCATCGTTAATTCTCTGAAACAGAATCCGCCCTTTTCACCTGCGAAACACATGCCCACTTCTCCTCTCTGGGGATAATAAAAACTAACCAGCGAACTGACAGAGGGCCTGACCAACACATCCACACCGACCCCAGAGGAAAAAAAAAAAAAAACACCGTAGCCTCCAGCTACTAATTATAATGCTAACTTGCAAAATTTCCCTGCATTTTAAAACAAGGGAAAAATGGTGGTGGGATGATACTTAGAAGAATGTCTTCTTGTCAGTCTCCACTAACAAAAATAGGCAACACCAAGTCAGCTACTCCTCAGCATAGTTATGTCCGTCGCAGCCTTCTTGGGTTTCAGGAGGCACAAACACACGTTATCACAATTATGGTGAAACGCTGAACACCTGCAAATAATTTTCAACGTAGTGGTTAATTGAAAAGCTCTGCGGCATACTTCTTGGAACAAGCCAGTTACCTGTTCCCACGCAAACAGGAGTATATAGAACCATGGTGGATTTCCAGCTGATGAAGTAAAGGATTATTAAAGGAACGGGATGACCATGGGGATCATCGTTAATTCTCTGAAACAGAATCCGCCCTTTTCACCTGCCAAACACATGCCCACTTCTCCTCTCTGGGGATTATAAAAACTAACCAGCGAACTGACAGAGGGCCTGACCCCCCCCCATCCACATCGACCACACTCACAAAAAAAAAACCGTACCCTCCAGCTACTAATTATAATGCTAACTTGCAAAATTTCCCTGCATTTTAAAACAATGGAAAAATGGTGGTGGGATCATACTTAGAAGAATGGCTTCTTGTCTGTCTCCACTAACAAAAATAGGAAACACCAAGTCAGCTACTCCTGAGCATACTTATGTCCGTCGCAGCCTTCTTGGGTTTCAGGAGGGACATACAAACGGTATCAAAATTATGGTGAAACGCTGAAAACCTGCAAATAATTTTGAACGTACTGGTTAATTTGAAAACTCTCCAGCATAATTCTTGGAACAAGGCAGGTACCTGTGCCCACGCATAGAGGAGTATATAGAAACATGGTGGAATCCCAGCTGATGAAGCAAAGGATTCTTAAAGGAATGAGATGACCATGCGGATCCTGTTTAATTCTCTGAAACAGAATCCGCACTTTTCACCTGCCAAACACATGCCCACTACTCTTCTCTGGGGATAATAAAAACAAACCAGCGATCTGACAGAGGGCCTGAACACCCATCCTGACCGACCCCACAAAAAAAAAAAGTACCCTCCAGCTACTAATTATAATGCCAATTTGCAAAATTTCCCTGCATTTTTCAACAATGGAGAAATGATGGTGGGATGATACTTAGAAGAATGGCTTCTTGTCAGTCTCCACTGACAAAAATAGGCAACACCACGTCAGCTACGCCTCAGCATAGTTATGTCCGTAGCAGCCGTATTTGGTTTCAGTAGGCACATACACACGTTATCACAATTATGGTGAAACGCTGAAAACCTGCAAAGGATTGTCAACATACTGGTTAATTGAAAAGCTCTGAGGCATACTTCTTGGAACAAGCCAGTTACCTGTTCCCACGCAAAGAGGAGTATATAGAACCATGGTGGATTCCCAGCCCATGAAGCAAAGGATTCTTAAAGGAACGGGATTACCATGCGGATCCTGTTTAATTCTCTGAAACAGATCTGCAGTTTTCACCTGCCATAGTAATACCCACTTCTCCTCTCTGGGGATAATAAAAGCAAACCAGCGAACTGACAGAGGGCCTGACCAACACATCCACACCGACCCCACAAGAAAAAAAAAAAAAAAAAACACGGTAGCCTCCAGCTACTAATTATAATGATAACTTGCAAAATTTTCCTGCATTTTTAAACAATGGAAAAATGATGGTGAGATGATACTTAGAAGAATGGATTCTTGTCAGTCTCCACTAACAAAAATAGGGAAAACCAAGTCAGCTACGCCTCAGCATAGTTATGTCCGTCGCAGCCTTCTTGGGTTTCAGGAGGCACAAACAAACGTTATCACAATTATGGTGAAACGCTGAACACCTGCAAATAATTTTCAACGTAGTGGTTAATTCAAAAGCTCTGAGGCATACTTCTTGGAACAAGCCACTTACCTGTTCCCACGCAAAGAGGAGTATATAGAACTATGGTCTATTTCCAGCTGATGAAGTAAAGGATTATTAAAGGAACGGGATGACCATGGGGATCATCGTTAATTCTCTGAAACAGAAACCGCCCTTTTCACCTGCCAAACACATGCCCACTTCTCCTCTCTGGGGATAATAAAAACTAACCAGCGAACTGACAGGGGGCCTGACCCCCCCCATCCACATCGACCACACAGAAAAAAAAACCGTACCCTCCAGCTACTAATTATAATGCTAATTTGCAAAATTTCCCTGCATTTTAAAACAATGCAAAAATGGTGGTGGGATGATACTTAGAAGAATGGCTTCTTGTCTGTCTCCACTAACAAAAATAGGCAACACCAAGTCAGCTACTCCTAAGCATAGTTATGTCCGTCGCAGCCTTCTTGTGTTTCAGGAGGCACAAACAAACGTTATCACCATTATCGTGAAACGCTGAAAACATGCAAATAATTTTCAACGTACTGGTTAATTGAAAAGCTCTGCGGCATACTTCTCGGATCAAGACACTTACCTGTTCCCACGCAAAGAGGAGTATATAGAACCACGGTGGATTTCCAGCTGATGAAGTAAAGGATTATTAAAGGAACGGGATGACCATGGGAATCATCGTTAATTCTCTGAAACAGAATCCGCCCTTTTCACCTGCCAAACACATGCCCACTTCTCCTCTCTGGGGATAATAAAAACTAACCAGCGAACTGACAGAGGGCCTGACCAACACATCCACACCGACCCCAGAGGAAAAAAAAAAAAAACACCGTAGCCTCCAGCTACTAATTATAATGCTAACTTGCAAAATTTCCCTGCATTTTAAAACAATGGAAAAATGGTGGTGGGATGATACTTAGAAGAATGGCTTCTTGTCAGTCTCCACTAACAAAAATAGGCAACACCAAGTCAGCTACTCCTCAGCATAGTTATGTCCGTCTCAGCCTTCTTGGGTTTCAGGAGGCACAAACACACGTTATCACAATTATGGTGAAACGCTGAACACCTCCAAATAATTTTCAACGTAGTGGTTAATTGAAAAGCTCTGAGGCATACTTCTTGGAACAAGCCAGTTACCTGTTCCCACGCAAAGAGGAGTATATAGAACCATGGTGGATTTCCAGCTGATGAAGTAAAGGATTATTAAAGGAACGGGATGACCATGGGGATCATCGTTAATTCTCTGAAACAGAATCCACCCTTTTCACCTCCCAAACACATGCCCACTTCTCCTCTCTGGGGATTATAAAAACTAACCAGCGAACTGACAGAGGGCCTGACCCCCCCCCCATCCACATCGACCACACACACAAAAAAAAAACCGTACCCTCCAGCTACTAATTATAATGCTAACTTGCAAAATTTCCCTGCATTTTAAAACAATAGAAAAATGGTGGTGGGATCATACTTAGAAGAATGGCTTCCTGTCTGTCTCCACTAACAAAAATAGGCAACACCAAGTCAGCTACTCCTCAGCATACTTATGTCCGTCGCAGCCTTCTTGGGTTTCAGGAGGGACATACAAACGGTATCAAAATTATGGTGAAACGCTGAAAACCTGCAAATAATTTTCAACGTACTGGTTAATTTGAAAACTCTCCAGCATAATTCTTGGAACAAGGCAGGTACCTGTGCCCACGCATAGAGGAGTATATAGAAACATGGTGAAATCCCAGCTGATGAAGCAAAGGATTCTTAAAGGAATGAGATGACCATGCGGATCCTGTTTAATTCTCTGAAACAGAATCCGCACTTTTCACCTGCCAAACACATGCCCACTACTCTTCTCTGGGGATAATAAAAACAAACCAGCGATCTGACAGAGGGCCTGAACACCCATCCTGACCGACCCCACAAAACAAAAAAGTACCCTCCAGCTACTAATTATAATGCCAATTTGCAAAATTTCCCTGCATTTTTCAACAATGGAGAAATGATGGTGGGATGATACTTAGAAGAATGGCTTCTTGTCAGTCTCCACTGACAAAAATAGGCAACACCACGTCAGCTACACCTCAGCATAGTTATGTCTGTAGCAGCCATATTTGGTTTCAGTAGGCACATACACACGTTATCACAATTATTGTGAAACGCTGAAAACCTGAAAAGGATTTTCAACAAACTGGTTAATTGAAAAGCTCTGAGGCATACTTCTTGGAACAAGCCAGTTTCCTGTGCCCACGCATAGAGAAGTATATAGAACCATGGTGGATTCCCAGCTCATGAAGCAAAGGATTCTTAAAGGAACGGGATTACCATGCGGATCCTGTTTAATTCTCTGAAACAGATCCGCAGTTTTCACCTGCCATACTAATACCCACTTCTCCTCTCTGGGGATAATAAAAACCAACCGGGGAACTGACAGAGGGCCTGACCAACACATCCACACCGACCCCACAGGAAAAAAAAACAAAAAAAACACCGTAGCCTCCACCTACTAATTATAATGCTAACTTGCAAATCTTTCCTGCATTTTTAAACAATGGAAAAATGATGGTGGGATGATACTTAGAAGAATGGATTCTTGTCAGTCTCCACTAACAAAAATAGGCAAAACCAAGTCAGCTACGCCTCAGCATCGTTATGTTCGTGGCAGCCATCTTGGGTTTCTGGAGGCACAAACAAACGTTATCACAATTATGGTGAAACGCTGAACACCTGCAAGTAATTTTCAACGTAGTGGTTAATTGAAAAGCTCTGCGGCATACTTCATGGAACAAGCCAGTTACCTGTTCCCACGCAAAGAGGAGTATATAGAACCATGGAGGATTTCCAGCTGATGAAGTAAAGGATTATTAAAGGAACGGGATGACCATGGGGATCATCGTTAATTCTCTGAAACAGAATCCGCCCTTTTCACCTGCCAAACACATGCCCACTTCTCCTCTCTGGGGATAATAAAAACTAACCAGCGAACTGACAGAGGGCCTGACCAACACATCCACACCGACCCCAGAGGAAAAAAAATAAAAACACCGTAGCCTCCAGCTACTAATTATAATGCTAACTTGCAAAATTTCCCTGCATTTTAAAACAATGGAAAAATGGTGGTGGGATGATACTTAGAAGAATGGCTTCTTGTTAGTCTCCACTAACAAAAATAGGCAACACCAAGTCAGCTACTCCTCAGCATAGTTATGTCTGTCGCAGCCTTCTTGGGTTTCAGGAGGCACATACAAACCTTATCACAATTATGGTGAAACGCTGAACACCTGCAAATAATTTTCAACGTAGTGGTTAATTGAAAAGGTCTGCGGCATACTTCTTGTAACAAGCCACTTACCTGTTCCCACGCAAAGAGGAGTATATAGAACCATGGTGGATTTCCAGCTGATGAAGTAAAGGATTATTAAAGGAACGGGATGACCATGGGGATCATCGTTAATTCTCTGAAACAGAATCCGCCCTTTTCACCTGCCAAACACATGCCCACTTCTCCTCTCTGGGGATAATAAAAACTAACCAGCGAACTGACAGAGGGCCTAACCCCCCCCATCCACAACGACCACACAGAAAGAAAAACCGTACCCTCCAGCTACTAATTATAATGCTAATTTGAAAAATTAGCCTGCATTTTAAAACAATGCAAAAATGGTGGTGGGATGATAATTAGAAGAATGGCTTCTTGTCTGTCTCCACTAACAAAAATAGGCAACACCAAGTCAGCTACTCCTCAGCATAGTTATGTCCGTCGCAGCCTTCTTGGGTTTCAGGAGGCACAAACAAACGTTATCACAATTATGGTGAAACGCTGAAAACATGCAAATAATTTTCAACGTAGTGGTTAATTGAAAAGCTCTGCGGCATACTTCTTGGATCAAGCCACTTACCTGTTCCCACGCAAAGAGGAGTATATAGAACCACGGTGGATTTCCAGCTGATGAAGTAAAGGATTATTAAAGGAACGGGATGACCATGGGGATCATCGTTAATTCTCTGAAACAGAATCCGCCCTTTTCACCTGCCAAACACATGCCCACTTCTCCTTTCTGGGGATAATAAAAACTAACCAGCGAACTGACAGAGGGCCTGAACCCCCGATCCACATCGACCACACACACACAAAAAAAACCGTACCCTCCAACTACTAATTATAATGCTAACTTGCAAAATTTCCCTGCATTTTAAAACAAGGGAAAAATGGTGGTGGGATGATACTTAGAAGAATGGCTTCTTGTCAGTCTCCACTAACAAAAATAGGCAACACCAAGTCAGCTACTCCTCAGCATACTTATGTCCGTCGCAGCCTTCTTGGGTTTCAGGAGGCACATACAAACGTTATCAAAATTATGGTGAAACTCTGAAAACCTGCAAATAATTTTCAACATAGTGGTTAATTGAAAAGCTCTGCGGCATACTTCTTGGAACAAGCCAGATACCTGTGCCGACGCATAGAGGAGTATATAGAAACATGGTGGAATCCCAGCTGATGAAGCAAAGGATTCTTAAAGGAATGAGATGACCATGCGGATCCTGTTTAATTCTCTGAAACAGAATCCGCACTTTTCACCTGCCAAACACATGCCCACTTTTCCTCTCTGGCGATAGTAAAAACAAACCAGCGATCTGACAGATGGCCTGACCAAACCATCCACACTGACCCCACAAAAAAAAAAAAAAAGTACCCTCCAGCTACTAATTATAATGCCAATTTGCAAAATTTCCCTGCATTTTAAAACAATGGAAAAATGGTGGTGGGATCATACTTAGAAGAATGGCTTCTTGTCTGTCTCCACTAACAAAAAGAGGCAACACCAAGTCAGCTACTCCTCAGCATACTTATGTCCGTCGCAGCCTTCTTGGGTTTCAGGAGGGACATACAAACGGTATCAAAATTATGGTGAAACGCTGAAAACCTGCAAATAATTTTCAACGTACTGGTTAATTTGAAAACTCTCCAGCATAATTCTTGGAACAAGGCAGGTACCTGTGCCTACGCATAGAGGAGTATATAGAAACATGGTGAAATCCCAGCTGATGAAGCAAAGGATTCTTAAAGGAATGAGATGACCATGCGGATCCTGTTTAATTCTCTGAAACAGAATCCGCACTTTTCACCTGCCAAACACATGCCCACTACTCTTCTCTGGGGATAATAAAAACAAACCAGCGATCTGACAGAGGGCCTGAACACCCATCCTGACCGACCCCACAAAACAAAAAAGTACCCTCCAGCTACTAATTATAATGCCAATTTGCAAAATTTCCCTGCATTTTTCAACAATGGAGAATTGATGGTGGGATGATACTTAGAAGAATGGCTTCTTGTCAGTCTCCACTGACAAAAATAGGCAACACCACGTCAGCTACACCTCAGCATAGTTATGTCCGTAGCAGCCATATTTGGTTTCAGTAGGCACATACACACGTTATCACAATTATGGTGAAACGCTGAAAACCTGCAAAGGATTTTCAACAAACTGGTTAATTGAAAAGCTCTGAGGCATACTTCTTGGAACAAGCCAGTTTCCTGTGCCCACGCATAGAGAAGTATATAGAACCATGGTGGATTCCCAGCTCATGAAGCAAAGGATTCTTAAAGGAACGGTATTACCATGCGGATCCTGTTTAATTCTCTGAAACAGATCCGCAGTTTTCACCTGCCATACTAATACCCACTTCTCCTCTCTGGGGATAATAAAAACAAAGCAGCGAACTGACAGAGGGCCTGACCAACACATCCACACCGACCCCACAGGAAAAAAAAACAAAAAAAACACCGTAGCCTCCACCTACTAATTATAATGCTAACTTGCAAAACTTTCCTGCATTTTTAAACAATGGAAAAATGATGGTGGGATGATACTTAGAAGAATGGATTCTTGTCAGTCTCCACTAACAAAAATAGGCAAAACCAAGTCAGCTACGCCTCAGCATCGTTATGTTCGTGGCAGCCATCTTGGGTTTCAGGAGGCACAAACAAACGTTATCACAATTATGGTGAAACGCTGAACACCTGCAAGTAATTTTCAACGTAGTGGTTAATTGAAAAGCTCTGCGGCATACTTCATGGAACAAGCCAGTTACCTGTTCCCACGCAAAGAGGAGTATATAGAACCATGGAGGATTTCCAGCTGATGAAGTAAAGGATTATTAAAGGAACGGGATGACCATGGGGATCATCGTTAATTCTCTGAAACAGAATCCGCCCTTTACACCTGCCAAACACATGCCCACTTCTCCTCTCTGGGGATAATAAAAACTAACCAGCGAACTGACAGAGGGCCTGACCAACACATCCACACCGACCCCAGAGGAAAAAAAATAAAAACACCGTAGCCTCCAGCTACTAATTATAATGCTAACTTGCAAAATTTCCCTGCATTTTAAAACAATGGAAAAATGGTGGTGGGATGATACTTAGAAGAATGGCTTCTTGTTAGTCTCCACTAACAAAAATAGGCAACACCAAGTCAGCTACTCCTCAGCATAGTTATGTCTGTCGCAGCCTTCTTGGGTTTCAGGAGGCACATACAAACGTTATCACAATTATGGTGAAACGCTGAACACCTGCAAATAATTTTCAACGTAGTGGTTAATTGAAAAGGTCTGCGGCATACTTCTTGTAACAAGCCACTTACCTGTTCCCACGCAAAGAGGAGTATATAGAACCATGGTGGATTTCCAGCTGATGAAGTAAAGGATTATTAAAGGAACGGGATGACCATAGGGATCATCGTTAATTCTCTGAAACAGAATCCGCCCTTTTCACCTGCCAAACACATGCCCACTTCTCCTCTCTGGGGATAATAAAAACTAACCAGCGAACTGACAGAGGGCCTAACCCCCCCCATCCACAACGACCACACAGAAAGAAAAACCGTACCCTCCAGCTACTAATTATAATGCTAATTTGAAAAATTAGCCTGCATTTTAAAACAATGCAAAAATGGTGGTGGGATGATACTTAGAAGAATGGCTTCTTGTCTGTCTCCACTAACAAAAATAGGCAACACCAAGTCAGCTACTCCTCAGCATAGTTATGTCCGTCGCAGCCTTCTTGGGTTTCAGGAGGCACAAACAAACGTTATCACAATTATGGTGAAACGCTGAAAACATGCAAATAATTTTCAACGTAGTGGTTAATTGAAAAGCTCTGCGGCATACTTCTTGGATCAAGCCACTTACCTGTTCCCACGCAAAGAGGAGTATATAGAACCACGGTGGATTTCCAGCTGATGAAGTAAAGGATTATTAAAGGAACGGGATGACCATGGGGATCATCGTTAATTCTCTGAAACAGAATCCGCCCTTTTCACCTGCCAAACACATGCCCACTTCTCCTTTCTGGGGATAATAAAAACTAACCAGCGAACTGACAGAGGGCCTGAACCCCCGATCCACATCGACCACACACACACAAAAAAAACCGTACCCTCCAACTACTAATTATAATGCTAACTTGCAAAATTTCCCTGCATTTTAAAACAAGGGAAAAATGGTGGTGGGATGATACTTAGAAGAATGGCTTCTTGTCAGTCTCCACTAACAAAAATAGGCAACACCAAGTCAGCTACTCCTCAGCATACTTATGTCCGTCGCAGCCTTCTTGGGTTTCAGGAGGCACATACAAACGTTATCAAAATTATGGTGAAACTCTGAAAACCTGCAAATAATTTTCAACATAGTGGTTAATTGAAAAGCTCTGCGGCATACTTCTTGGAACAAGCCAGATACCTGTGCCGACGCATAGAGGAGTATATAGAAACATGGTGGAATCCCAGCTGATGAAGCAAAGGATTCTTAAAGGAATGAGATGACCATGCGGATCCTGTTTAATTCTCTGAAACAGAATCCGCACTTTTCACCTGCCAAACACATGCCCACTTTTCCTCTCTGGCGATAGTAAAAACAAACCAGCGATCTGACAGATGGCCTGACCAACCCATCCACACTGACCCCACAAAAAAAAAAAAAAAGTACCCTCCAGCTACTAATTATAATGCCAATTTGCAAAATTTCCCTGCATTTTTGAACAATGGAGAAATGATGGTGGGATGATACTTAGAAGAATGGCTTCTTGTCAGTCTCCACTGACAAAAATAGGCAACACCAAGTCAGCTACGCGTCAACATAATTATGTCCGTAGCAGCAATATTTGGTTTCAGTAGGGACATACACACGTTATCACAATTATGGTGAAACGCTGAAAACCTGCAAAGGATTTTCAACATACTGGTTAATTGAAAAGCTCTGAGGCATACTTCTTGGAACAAGCCAGTTTCCGGTGCCCACGCATAGAGAAGTATATAGAACCACGGTGGATTCCCAGCTCATGAAGCAAAGGATTCTTAAAGGAACGGGATTACCATGCGGATCCTGTTTAATTCTCTGAAACAGATCCGCAGTTTTCACCTGCCATACTAATACCCACTTCTCCTCTCTGGGGATAATAAAAACAAACCAGCGAACTGACAGAGGGCCTGACCAACACATCCACACCGACCCCACAGGAAAAAAAAAAAAAAACACCGTTGCCTCCAGCTACTAATTATGATGCTAACTTGCAAAATTATCCTGCATTTTTAAACAATGGAAAAATGATGGTGAGATGATACTTAGAAGAATGGATTCTTGTCAGTCTCCACTAACAAAAATAGGGAAAACCAAGTCAGCTACGCCTCAGCATAGTTATGTTCGTGGCAGCCATCTTGGGTTTCAGGAGGCACAAACCAGCATTATCACAATTATGGTGAAACGCTGAACACCTGCAAATAATTTTCAAAGTACTGGTTAATTGAAAAGCTCTGCGGCATACTTCTTGGAACAAGCCAGTTACCTGTTCCCACGCAAAGAGGAGTATATAGAACCATGGTGGATTTCCAGCTGATGAAGTAAAGGAATATTCAAGGAACGGGATGACCATGGGGATCATCGTTAATTCCATGAAACAGAATCCGCCCTTTTCACCTGCCAAACACATGCCCACTTCTCCTCTCTGGGGATAATAAAAACTAACCAGCGAACTGACAGAGGGCCTGACCCCCCCCCATCCACATCGACCACACTCACAAAAAAAAAACCGTAACCTCCAGCTACTAATTATAATGCTAACTTGCAAAATTTCCCTGCATTTTAAAACAATGGTAAAATGGTGGTGGGATCATACTTAGAAGAATGGCTTCTTGTCTGTCTCCACTAACAAAAATAGGCAACACCAAGTCAGCTACTCCTCAGCATACTTATGTCCGTCGCAGCCTTCTTGGGTTTCAGGAGGGACATACAAACGGTATCAAAATTATGGTGAAACGCTGAAAACCTGCAAATAATTTTCAACGTACTGGTTAATTTGAAAACTCTCCAGCATACTTCTTGGAACAAGCCAGGTACCTGTGCCCACACATAGAGGAGTGTATAGAAACATGGTGGAATCCCAGCTGATGAAGCAAAGGATTCTTAAAGGAATGAGATGACCATGCGGATCCTGTTTAATTCTCTGAAACAGAATCCGCACTTTTCACCTGCCAAACACATGCCCACTACTCTTCTCTGGGGATAATAAAAACAAACCAGCGATCTGACAGAGGGCCTGAACACCCATCCTGACCGACCCCACAAAAAAAAAAAGTACCCTCCAGCTACTAATTATAATGCCAATTTGCAAAATTTCCCTGCATTTTTCAACAATGGAGAAATGATGGTGGGATGATACTTAGAAGAATGGCTTCTTGTCAGTCTCCACTGACAAAAATAGGCAACACCAAGTCAGCTACGCCTCAGCATAGTTATGTCCGTAGCAGCCATATTTGGTTTCAGTAGGCACATACACACGTTATCACAATTATGGTGAAATGCTGAAAACCTGCAAAGGATTTTCAACATACTGGTTAATTGAAATGCTCTGAGGCATACTTCTTGGAACAAACCAGTTTCCTGTGCCCACGCATAGAGAAGTAAATAGAACCATGGTGGATTCCCAGCTCATGAAGCAAAGGATTCTTAAAGGAACAGGATTACCATGCGGATCCTCTTTAATTCTCTGAAACAGATCCGCAGTTTTCACCTGCCATACTAATACCCACTTCTCCTCTCTGGGGATAATAAAAACAAACCAGCGAACTGACAGAAGGCCTGACCAACACATCCACACCTAACCCACAGGAAAAAAAAAAAAACACCGTAGCCTCCAGCTACTTATTATAATGATAACTTGCAAAACTTTCCTGCATTTTTAAACAATGGAAAAATGATGGTGGGATGATACTTAGAAGAATGGATTCTTGTCAGTCTCCACTAACAAAAATAGGCAAAAGCAAATCATCTATGCCTCAGAATCGTTATGTTCATGGGAGCCATCTTGGGTTTCAGGAGGCACAAACAAACGTTATCCCAATTATGGTGAAACGCTGAACACCTGGAGATAATTTTCAACCTAGTGGTTAATTGAAAAGCTCTGCGGCATACTTCTTGGAACAAGCCAGTTACCTGTTCCCACGCAAAGAAGAGTATATAGAACCATGGTGGATTTCCAGCTGATGAAGTAACGGATTATTAAAGGAACGGGATGACCATGGGGATCATCGTTAATTCTCTGAAACAGAATCCACCCTTTTCACCTGCCAAACACATGCCCATTTCTCCTCTCTGGGGATAATAAAAACTAACCAGCGAACTGACAGAGGGCCTGACCAACACATCCACACCGACCCCAGAGGAAAAAAAATAAAAACACCGTAGCCTCCAGCTACTAATTATAATGCTAACTTGCAAAATTTCCCTGCATTTTAAAACAATGGAAAAATGGTGGTGGGATGATACTTAGAAGAATGGCTTCTTGTCAGTCTCCACTAACAAAAATACGCAACACCAAGTCAGCTACTTCTCAGCATAGTTATGTCCGTCGTAGCCTTCTTGGGTTTCAGGCGGCACAAACAAACGTTATCACAATTATGGTGAAACGCTGAACACCTGCAAATAATTTTCAACGTAGTGGTTAATTGAAAAGCTCTGCGGCATACTTCATGGAACAAGCCAGTTACCTGTTCCCACGCAAAGAGAAGTATATAGAACCATGGTGGATTTCCAGCTGATGAAGTAAAGGATTATTAAAGGAACGGGATGACCATGGGGATCATCGTTAATTCTCTGAAACAGAATCCGCCCTTTTCACCTGCCAAACACATGCCCACTTCTCCTCTCTGGGGATAATAAAACTAACCAGCGAACTGACAGAGGGCCTTACCCCCCCGTCCACATCGACCACACACAAAAAAAAACCGTACCCTCCAGCTACTAATTATAATGCTAACTTGCAAAATTTCCCTGCATTTTAAAACAATGCAAAAATGGTGGTGGGATGATATTTAGAAGAATGGCTTCTTGTCAGTCTCCACTAACAAAAATAGGCAACACCAAGTCAGCTACTCCTCAGCATAGTTATGTCCGTCGCAGCCTTCTTGGGTTTCAGGAAGCACAAACAAACGTTATCACAATTATGGTGAAACGCTGAACACCTGCAAATACTTTTCAACGTACTGGTTAATTGAAAAGCTCTGCGGCATACTTCTTGTAACAAGCCAGTTACCTGTTCCCACGCAAAGAGGAGTATATAGAACCATGGTGGATTTCCAGCTGATGAAGTGAAGGATTATTAAAGAAACGGGATGACCATGGGGATCATCGTTAATTCTCTGAAACAGAATCCGCCCTTTTCACCTGCCAAACACATGCCCACTTCTCCTCTCTGGGGATAATAAAAACTAACCAGCGAACTGACAGAGGGCCTGACCCCCCCATCCACATCGACCACACACACAAAAAAAAAGTACCCTCCAGCTACTAATTATAATGCTAACTTGCAAAATTTCCCTGCATTTTAAAACAATGGAAAAATGGTGGTGGGATGATACTTAGAAGAATGGCTTCTTGTCAGTCTCCACTAACAAAAATACGCAACACCAAGTCAGCTACTCCTCAGCATAGTTATGTCCGTCGCTGCCTTCTTGGGTTTCAGGAGGCACAAACACACGTTATCACAATTATGGTGAAACGCTGAACACCTGCAAATAATTTTCAACGTAGTGGTTAATTGAAAAGCTCTGCGGCATACTTCTTAGAACAAGCCAGTTACCTGTTCCCACGCAAACAGGAGTATATAGAACCATGGTGGATTTCCAGCTGATGAAGTAAAGGATTATTAAAGGAACGGGATGACCATGGGGATCATCGTTAATTCTCTGAAACAGAATCCGCCCTTTTCACCTGCCAAACACATGCCCACTTCTCCTCTCTGGGGATTATAAAAACTAACCAGCGAACTGACAGAGGGCCTGACCCCCCCCCCATCCACATCGACCACACTCACAAAAAAAAAACCGTACCCTCCAGCTACTAATTATATTGCTAACTTGCAAAATTTCCCTGCATTTTAAAACAATGGAAAAATGGTGGTGGGATCATACTTAGAAGAATGGCTTCTTGTCTGTCTCCACTAACAAAAATAGGCAACACCAAGTCAGCTACTCCTCAGCATACTTATGTCCGTCGCAGCCTTCTTGGGTTTCAGGAGGGACATACAAACGTTATCAAAATTATGGTGAAACGCTGAAAACCTGCAAATAATTTTCAACGTACTGGTTAATTTGAAAACTCTCCAGCATAATTCTTGGAACAAGGCAGGTACCTGTGCCCACGCATAGAGGAGTATATAGAAACATGGTGGAATCCCAGCTGATGAAGCAAAGGATTCTTAAAGGAATGAGATGACCATGCGGATCCTGTTTAATTCTCTGAAACAGAATCCGCACTTTTCACCTGCCAAACACATGCCCACTACTCTTCTCTGGGGATAATAAAAACAAACCAGCGATCTGACAGAGGGCCTGAACACCCATCCTGACCGACCCCACAAAAACAAAAGTACCCTCCAGCTACTAATTATAATGCCAATTTGCAAAATTTCCCTGCATTTTTAAACAATGTAGAAATGATGGTGGGATGATACTTAGAAGAATGGCTTCTTGTCAGTCTCCACTGACAAAAATAGGCAACACCAAGTCAGCTACGCCTCAGCATAGTTATGTCCGTAGCACCCATATTTGGTTTCAGTAGGCACATACACACGTTATCACAATTATGGTGAAACGCTGAAAACCTGCAAAGGATTGTCAACATACTGGTTAATTGAAAAGCTCTGAGGCATACTTCTTGGAACAAGCCAGTTACCTGTTCCCACGCAAAGAGGAGTATATAGAACCATGGTGGATTCCCAGCTCATGAAGCAAAGGATTCTTAAAGGAACGGGATTACCATGCGGATCCTGTTTAATTCTCTGAAACAGATCTGCAGTTTTCACCTGCCATACTAATACCCACTTCTCCTCTCTGGGGATAATAAAAGCAAACCAGCGAACTGACAGAGGGCCTGACCAACACATCCACAACGACCCCACAAGAAAAAAAAAAAAAAACACGGTAGCCTCCAGCTACTAATTATAATGATAACTTGCAAAATTTTCCTGCATTTTTAAACAATGGAAAAATGATGGTGAGATGATACTTAGAAGAATGGATTCTTGTCAGTCTCCACTAACAAAAATAGGGAAAACCAAGTCAGCTACGCCTCAGCATAGTTATGTCCGTCGCAGCCTTCTTGGGTTTCAGGAGGCACAAACACACGTTATCACAATTATGGTGAAACGCTGAACACCTGCAAATAATTTTCAACGTAGTGGTTAATTGAAAAGCTCTGCGGCATACTTCTTGTAACAAGCCACTTACCTGTTCCCACGCAAAGAGGAGTTTATAGAACCATGGTCGATTTCCAGCTGATGAAGTAAAGGATTATTAAAGGAACGGGATGACCATGGGGATCATCGTTAATTCTCTGAAACAGAATCCGCCCTTTTCACCTGCCAAACACATGCCCACTTCTCCTCTCTGGGGATAATAAAAACTAACCAGCGAACTGACAGAGGGCCTGACCCCCCCCCCATCCACATCGACCACACAGAAAAAAAACCGTACCCTCCAGCTACTAATTATAATGCTAATTTGCAAAATTTCCCTGCATTTTAAAACAATGGAAAAATGGTGGTGGGATGATACTTAGAAGAATGGCTTCTTGTCTGTCTCCACTAACAAAAATAGGCAACACCAAGTCAGCTACTCCTCAGCATAGTTATGTCCGTCGCAGCCTTCTTGTGTTTCAGGAGGCACAAACAAACGTTATCACAATTATGGTGAAACGCTGAAAACATGCAAATAATTTTCAACGTACTGGTTAATTGAAAAGCTCTGCGGCATACTTCTTGGATCAAGACACTTACCTGTTCCCACGCAAAGAGGAGTATATAGAACCACGGTGGATTTCCAGCTGATGAAGTAAAGGATTATTAAAGGAACGGGATGACCATGGGAATCATCGTTAATTCTCTGAAACAGAATCCGCCCTTTTCACCTGCCAAACACATGCCCACTTCTCCTCTCTGGGGATAATAAAAACTAACCAGCGAACTGACAGAGGGCCTGACCCCCCCATCCGCATCGACCACACACACACAAAAAAAAACCGTACCCTCCAACTACTAATTATAATGCTAACTTGCAAAATTTCCCTGCATTTTAAAACAATGGAAAAATGGGGGTGGGATGATACTTAGAAGAATGGCTTCTTGTCGGTCTCCACTAACAAAAATAGGCAACACCAAGTCAGCTACTCCTCAGCATAGTTATGTCCGTCGCAGCCTTCTTGGGTTTCAGGAGGCACATACAAACGTTATCAAAATTATGGTGAAACTCTGAAAACCTGCAAATAATTTTCAACGTAGTGGTTAATTGAAAAGCTCTGCGGCATACTTCTTGGAACAAGCCAGATACCTGTGCCGACGCATAGAGGAGTATATAGAAACATGGTGGAATCCCAGCTGATGAAGCAAAGGATTCTTAAAGGAATGAGATGACCATGCGGATCCTGTTTAATTCTCTGAAACAGAATCCGCACTTTTCACCTGCCAAACACATGCCCACTTTTCCTCTCTGGGGATAGTAAAAACAAACCAGCGATCTGACAGATGGCCTGACCAACCCATCCACACTGACCCCACAAAAAAAAAAAAAAAGTACCCTCCAGCTACTAATTATAATGCCAATTTGCAAAATTTCCCTGCATTTTTCAACAATGGAGAAATGATGGTGGGATGATACTTAGAAGAATGGCTTCTTGTCAGTCTCCACTGACAAAAATAGGCAACACCAAGTCAGCTACGCGTCAACATAATTATGTCCGTAGCAGCCATATTTGGTTTCAGTAGGGACATACACACGTTATCACAATTATGGTGAAACGCTGAAAACCTGCAAAGGATTTTCAACATACTGGTTAATTGAAAAGCTCTGAGGCATACTTCTTGGAACAAGCCAGTTTCCTGTGCCCACGCATAGAGAAGTATATAGAACCACGGTGGATTCCCAGCTCATGAAGCAAAGGATTCTTAAAGGAACGGGATTACCATGCGGATCCTGTTTAATTCTCTGAAACAGATCCGCAGTTTTCACCTGCCATACTAATACCCACTTCTCCTCTCTGGGGATAATAAAAACAAACCAGCGAACTGACAGAGGGCCTGACCAACACATCCACACCGACCCCACAGGAAAAAAAAAAAAAAACACCGTTGCCTCCAGCTACTAATTATAATGCTAACTTGCAAAATTTTCCTGCATTTTTAAACAATGGAAAAATGATGGTGAGATGATACTTAGAAGAATGGATTCTTGTCAGTCTCCACTAACAAAAATAGGCAAAACCAAGTCAGCTACGCCTCAGCATAGTTATGTTCGTGGCAGCCATCTTGGGTTTCAGCAGGCAGAAACGAACATTATCACAATTATGGTGAAACGCTGAACACCTGCAAATAATTTTCAAAGTACTGGTTAATTGAAAAGCTCTGCGGCATACTTCTTGGAACAAGCCAGTTACCTGTTCCCACGCAAAGAGGAGTATATAGAACCATGGTGGATTTCCAGCTGATGAAGTAAAGGAATATTAAAGGAACGGGATGACCATGGGGATCATCGTTAATTCTCTGAAACAGAATCCGCCCTTTTCACCTGCCAAACACATGCCCACTTCTCCTCTCTGGGGATAATAAAAACTAACCAGCGAACTGACAGAGGGCCTGACCAACACATCCACACCGACCCCAGAGGAAAAAAAAAAAAAAACACCGTAGCCTCCAGCTTCTAATTATAATGCAAACTTGCAAAATTTCCCTGCATTTTAAAACAATGGAAAAATGGTGGTGGGATGATACTTAGAAGAATGGCTTCTTGTCAGTCTCCACTAACAAAAATAGGCAACACCAAGTCAGCTACTCCTCAGCATAGTTATATCCGTCGCAGCCTTCTTGGGTTTCAGGAGGCACAAACAAAGGTTCTCACAATTATGGTGAAACGCTTAACACCTGCAAATAATTTTCAACGTAGTGGTTAATTGAAAAGCTCTGCGGCATACTTCTTGGAACAAGGCAGTTACCTGTTCCCACGCAAACAGGAGTATATAGAACCATGGTGGATTTCCAGCTGATGAAGTAAAGGATTATTAAAGGAACGGGATGACCATGGGGATCATCGTTAATTCTCTGAAACAGAATCCGCCCTTTTCACCTGCCAAACACATGCCCACTTCTCCTCTCTGGGGATTACAAAAACTAACCAGCGAACTGACAGAGGGCCTGACCCCCCCCATCCACATCGACCACACACACAAAAAAAAAAACCGTACCCTCCAGCTACTAATTATAATGCTAACTTGCAAAATTTCCCTGCATTTTAAAACAATGGAAAAATGGTGGTGGGATGATACTTAGAAGAATGGCTTCTTGTCTGTCTCCACTAACAAAAATAGGCAACACCAAGTCAGCTACTCCTCAGCATACTTATGTCCGTCGCAGCCTTCTTGGGTTTCAGGAGGGACATACAAACGTTATCAAAATTATGGGGAAACGCTGAAAACCTGCAAATAATTTTCAACGTACTGGTTAATTTGAAAACTCTCCAGCATACTTCTTGGAACAAGCCAGGTACCTGTGCCCACGCATAGAGGAGTATATAGAAACATGGTGGAATCCCAGCTGATTAAGCAAAGGATTCTTAAAGGAATGAGATGACCATGCGGATGCTGTTTAATTCTCTGAAACAGAATCCGCACTTTTCACCTGCCAAACACATGCCCACTACTCTTCTCTGGGGATAATAAAAACAAACCAGCGATGTGACAGAGGGCCTGAACACCCATGCTGACCGACCCCACAAAACAAAAAAGTACCCTCCAGCTACTAATTATAATGCCAATTTGCAAAATTTCCCTGCATTTTTAAACAATGGAGAAATGATGGTGGGATGATACTTAGAAGAATGGCTTCTTGTCAGTCTCCACTGACAAAAATAGGCAACACCAAGTCAGCTACGCCTCAGCATAGTTATTTCCGTAGCAGCCATATTTGGTTACAGTAGGCACATACACACGTTATCACAATTATGGTGAAACGCTGAAAACCTGCAAAGGATTTTCAACATACTGGTTAAATGAAAAGCTCTGAGGCACACTTCTTGGAACAAGCCAGTTTCCTGTGCCCACGCATATAGAAGTATATAGAACCATGGTGGATTCCCAGCTCATTAAGCAAAGGATTCTTAAAGAAACGGGATTACCATGCGGATCCTGTTTAATTCTCTGAAACAGATCCGCAGTTTTCACCTGCCATACTAATACCCACTTCTCCTCTCTGGGGATAATAAAAACAAACCAGCGAACTGACAGAGGGCCTTACCAACACATCCACACCGACCCCACAGGAAAAAAAAAAAAAAAACACCGTAGCCTCCAGCTACTAATTATAATGCTAACTTGCAAAATTTTCCTGCATATTTAAACAATGGAAAAATGATGGTGAGATGATACTTAGAAGAATGGATTCTTGTCAGTCTCCGCTAACACAAATAGGCAAAACCAAGTCACCTACGCCTCAGCATCGTTATTTTCATGGCATCCATCTTGGGTTTCAGGAGGCACAAACAAACGTTCTCACAATTATGGTGAAACGCTGAACACCTGCAAATAATATTCAACGTACTGGTTAATTGAAAAGCTCTGCGGCATACTTCTTGGAACAAGCCAGTTACCTGTTCCCACGCAAACAGGAGTATATAGAACCATGGTGGATTTCCAGCTGATGAAGTAAAGGATTATTAAAGGAACGGGATGTCCATGGGGATCATCGTTAATTCTCTGAAACAGAATCCGCCCTTTTCCCCTGCCAAACACATGCCCACTTCTCCTCTCTGGGGATAATAAAAACTAACCAGCGAACTGACAGAGGGCCTGACTCCCCCATCCACATCGACCACACAAAAAAGAAAAACCGTACCCTCCAGCCACTAATTATAATGCTAACTTGCAAAATTTCACTGCATTTTAAAACAATGGAAAAATGGTGGTGGGATGATACTTAGAAGAATGGCTTCTTGTCAGTTTCCACTAACAAAAATAGACAAAACCAAGTCAGCTACTCCTCAGCATAGTTATGTCCATCTCAGCCTTCTTGGGTTTCAGGAGGCACAAACAAACGTTATCACAATTATGGTGAAATGCTGAACACCTGCAAATAATTTTCAACGTAGTGGTTAACTGAAAAGCTCTGCGGCATACTTCTTGTAACAAGCCACTTACCTGTTCCCACGCAAAGAGGAGTATATAGAAACATGGTGGATTTCCAGCTGATGAAGTTAAGGATTATTAAAGGAACGGGATGACCATGGGGATCATCGTTAATTCTCTGAAACAGAATCCGCCCTTTTCACCTGCCAAGCACATGCCCACTTCTCCTCTCTGGAGATAATAAAAAGTAACCAGCGAACTGACAGAGGGCCTGACACCCCCATCCACATCGACCACACACACAAAAAAAAAACCGTACCCTCCAGCTACTAATTATAATGCTAACTTGCAAAATTTCCCTGCATTTTAAAACAATGCAAAAATGGTGGTGGGATGATACTTAGAAGAATGGCTTCTTGTCTGTCTCCACTAACAAAAATAGGCAACACCAAGTCAGCTACTCCTCAGCATAGTTATGTCCGTCGCAGCCTTCTTGGGTTTCAGGAGGCACAAACACACGGTATCACAATTATGGTGAAACGCTGAAAACCTGCAAATAATTTTCATGTACTGTTTAATTTTAAAACTCTCCAGCATATTTCTTGGAACAAGCCAGGTACCTGTGCGCACGCATAGAGTAGTATTTAGAAACATGGTGGAATCCCAGCTGATGAAGCAAAGGATTCTTAAAGGAATGAGATGACCATGCGGATCCTGTTTAATTCTCTGAAACAGAATCCGCACTTTTCACCTGCCAAACACATGCCCACTACTCTTCTCTGGGGATAATAAAAACAAACCAGCGATCTGACAGAAGGCCTGAACACCTATCCTGACCGACCCCACAAAAAAAAAAGTACCCTCCAGCTACTAATTATAATGCCAATTTGCAAAATTTCCCTGCATTTTTCAACAATGGAGAAATGATGGTGGGATGATACTTAGAAGAATGGTTTCTTGTCAGTCTCCACTGACAAAAATAGGCAACACCAAGTCAGCTACGCCTCAGCATAGTTATGTCCGTAGCAGCCATATTTGGTTTCAGTAGGCACATACACACTTTATCACAATTATGATGAAACGCTGAAAACCTGCAAAGGATATTCAACATACTGGTTAATTGAAAAGCTCTGAGGCATACTTCTTGGAACAAGCCAGTTTCCTGTGCCCACGCATAGAGAAGTATATAGAACCATGGTGGATTCCCAGCTCATGAAGCAAAGGATTCTTAAAGGAACGGGATTACCTTGCGGATCCTGTTTAATTCTCTGAAACAGATCCGCAGTTGTCACCTGCCATACTAATACCCACTTCTCCTCTCTGGGGATAATAAAAACAAACCAGTGAACAGACAGAGGGCCTGACCAACACATCCACACCGACCCCACAGGAAAAAAAATAAATAAATAAAACACCGTATGCTCCAGCTCCTAATTATAATGCTAACTTGCAAAATTTCCCTGCATTTTAAAACAATGGAAAAATGGTGGTGGGATGATACTTAGAAGAATGGCTTCTTGTCAGTCTCCACTAACAAAAATAGGCAACACCAAGTCAGCTACTCCTCAGCATAGTTATGTCCGTCGCAGCCTTCTTGGGTTTCAGGAGGCACAAACAAACGTTATCACAATTATGGTGAAATGCTGAACACCTGCAAATAATTTTCAACGTAGTGGTTAATTGAAAAGCTCTGCGGCATACTTCTTGGAACAAGCCAGTTACCTGTTCCCATGCAAAGAGGAGTATATAGAACCATGGTGGATTTCCAGCTGATGAAGTAAAGGATTATTAAAGGAACGGGAGGACCATGGGGATCATCGTTAATTCTCTGAAACGGAATCCGCCCTTTTCACCTGCCAAACACATGCCCACTTCTCCTCTCTGGGGATAATAAAAACTAACCAGCGAACTGACAGAGGGCCTGACAACCCCATCCACATCGACCACACATAAAAAAAAACGTACCCTCCAGCTACTACTTATACTGCTAACTTGCAAAATTTCCCTGCATTTTAAAACAATGGAAAAATGGTGGTGGGATGATACTTAGAAGAATGGCTTCTTGTCTGTCTCCACTAACAAAAATAGGCAACACCAAGTCAGCTACTCCTCAGCATAGTTATGTCCGTCGCAGCCTTCTTGGGTTTCAGGAGGCACATACAAACGTTATCAAAATTATGGTGAAACGCTGAAAACCTGCAAATAATTTTCAACGTACTGGTTAATTTGAAAACTCTCCAGCATACTTCTTGGAACAAGCCAGGTACCTGTGCCCACGCATAGAGGAGTATATAGAAACATGGTGGAATCCCAGCTGATGAAGCAAAGTATTCTTAAAGGAATGAGATGACCATGCGGATCCTGTTTAATTCTCTGAAACAGAATCCGCGCTTTTCACCTGCCATACACATGCCCACTACTCTTCTCTGGGGATAATAAAATCAAACCAGCGATGTGACAAAGGGCCTGAACACCCATCCTTACCGACCCCACAAAAAAAAAAGTACCCTCCAACTACTAATTATAATGCCAATTTGCAAAATTTCCCTGCATTTTTCAACAATGGAGAAATGATGGTGGGATGATACTTAGAAGAATGGCTTCTTGTCAGTCTCCACTGACAAAAATAGGCAACACCAAGTTAGCTACGCCTCAGCATAGTTATGTCCGTAGCAGCCATATTTGGTTTCAGTAGGCACATACACACGTTATCACAATTATGGTGAAACGCTGAAAACCTGCAAAGGATTTTCAACATACTGGTTAATTGAAAAGCTCTGAGGCATACTTCTTGGAACAAGCCAGTTTCCTGTGCCCACGCATAGAGAAGTATATAGAACCATGCTGGATTCCCAGCTCATGAAGCAAAGGATTCTTAAAGGAACAGGATTACCATGCGGATCCTGTTTAATTCTCTGAAACAGATCTGCAGTTTTCACCTGCCATACTAATACCCACTTCTCCTCTCTGGGGATAATAAAAACAAACCAGCGAACTGACAGAGGGCCTGACCAACACATCCTCACCGACCCCACAGGAAAAAAAAAAAAAAAACACCGTAGCCTGCATCTACTAATTATAATGCTAACTTGCAAAATTTTCCAGCATTTTTAAACAATGGAAAAATGATGGGGAGTTGATACTTAGAAGAATGGATTCTTGTCAGTCTCCACTAACAAAAATAGGCAAAACCAAGTCAGCTACGCCTCAGGATCGTTATGTTCGTGGCAGCCTTCTTGGGTTTCAGGAGGCACAAACAAACGTTATCACAATTATGGTGAAACGCTGAACACCTGCAAATAATATTCAACGTACTGGTTAATTGAAAAGCTCTGCGGCATACTTCTTGGAACAAGCCACTTACCTGTTCCCACGCAAAGGGGAGTATATAGAACCATGGTGGATTTCCAGCTGATGAAGTTAAGGATTATTAAAGGAACGGGATGACCATGGGGATCATCGTTAATTCTCTGAAACAGAATCCGCCCTTTTCACCTGCCAAACACATGCCCACTTCTCCTCTCTGGGGATAATAAAAAGTAACCAGCGAACTGACAGAGGGCCTGACCAACACATCCACATCGACCACACACACACAAAAAAACCGTACCCTCCAGCTACTAATTATAATGCTAACTTGCAAAATTTCCCTGCATTTTAAAACAATGGAAAAATGGTGGCGGGATGATACTTAGAAGAATGGCTTCTTGTCAGTCTCCACTAACAAAAATAGGCAACACCAAGTCAGCTACTCCTCAGCATAGTTATGTCCGTCGCAGCCTTCTTGGGTTTCAGGAGGCACAAACAAACGTTATCACAATTATGGTGAAACGCTGAACACCTGCAAATAATTTTCAATGTAGTGGTTAATTGAAAAGCTCTGCGGCATACTTCATGGAACAAGCCAGTTACCTGTTCCCACGCAAAAAGGAGTATATAGAACCATGGAGGATTTCCAGCTGATGAAGTAAATGGTTATTAAAGAAACGGGATGACCATGGGAATCATCGTTAATTCTCTGAAACACAATCCGCCCTTTTCACCTGCCAAACACATGCCCACTTCTCCTCTCTGGGGATAATAAAAACTAACCAGCGAACTGACAGAGGGCCTGACCCCCCCATCCACATCGACCACACACAAAAAAAAAACGTACCCTCCAGCTACTAATTATAATGCTAACTTGCAAAATTTCCCTGCATTTTAAAACAATGGAAAAATGGTGGTGGGATGATACTTAGAAGAATGGCTTCTTGTCTGTCTCCACTAACAAAAATAGGCAACACCAAGTCAGCTACTCCTCAGCATAGTTATGTCCGTCGCAGCCTTCTTGGGTTTCAGGAGGCACATACAAACGTTATCAAAATTATGGTGAAACGCTGAAAACCTGCAAATAATTTTCAACGTACTGGTTAATTTGAAATCTCTCCAGCATACTTCTTGGAACAAGCCAGGTACCTGTGCCCACGCATAGAGGAGTATATAGAAACATGGTGGAATCCCAGCTGATGAAGCAAAGGATTCTTAAAGGAATGAGATGACCATGCGGATCCTGTTTAATTCTCTGAAACAGAATCCGCACTTTTCACCTGCCAAACACATGCCCACTACTCTTCTCTGGGGATAATAAAAACAAACCAGCGATCTGACAGAGGGCCTGAACACCCATGCTGAACGACCCCACAAAAAAAATGTACCCTCCAGCTACTAATTATAATGCCAATTTGCAAAATTTCCCTGCATTTTTAAACAATGGAGAAATGATGGTGGGATGATACTTAGAAGAATGGCTTCTTGTCAGTCTCCACTGACAAAAATAGGCAACACCAAGTCAGCTACGCCTCAGCATAGTTATTTCCGTAGCAGCCATATTTGGTTACAGTAGGCACATACACACGTTATCACAATTATGGTGAAACGCTGAAAACCTGCAAAGGATTTTCAACATACTGGTTAAATGAAAAGCTCTGAGGCACACTTCTTGGAACAAGCCAGTTTCCTGTGCCCACGCATATAGAAGTATATAGAACCATGGTGGATTCCCAGCTCATTAAGCAAAGGATTCTTAAAGAAACGGGATTACCATGCGGATCCTGTTTAATTCTCTGAAACAGATCCGCAGTTTTCACCTGCCATACTAATACCCACTTCTCCTCTCTGGGGATAATAAAAACAAACCAGCGAACTGACAGAGGGCCTTACCAACACATCCACACCGACCCCACAGGAAAAAAAAAAAAAAAACACCGTAGCCTCCAGCTACTAATTATAATGCTAACTTGCAAAATTTTCCTGCATATTTAAACAATGGAAAAATGATGGTGAGATGATACTTAGAAGAATGGATTCTTGTCAGTCTCCGCTAACACAAATAGGCAAAACCAAGTCACCTACGCCTCAGCATCGTTATTTTCATGGCATCCATCTTGGGTTTCAGGAGGCACAAACAAACGTTCTCACAATTATGGTGAAACGCTGAACACCTGCAAATAATATTCAACGTACTGGTTAATTGAAAAGCTCTGCGGCATACTTCTTGGAACAAGCCAGTTACCTGTTCCCACGCAAACAGGAGTATATAGAACCATGGTGGATTTCCAGCTGATGAAGTAAAGGATTATTAAAGGAACGGGATGACCATGGGAATCATCGTTAATTCTCTGAAATAGAATCCGCCCTTTTCACCTGCCAAACACATGCCCACTTCTCCTCTCTGGGGATAATAAAAACTAACCAGCGAACTGACAGAGGGCCTGACCCCCCCCATCCACATCGACCACACAGAAAAAAAACCGTACCCTCCAACTACTAATTATAATGCTAATTTGCAAAATTTCCCTGCATTTAAAAACAATGCAAAAATGGTGGTGGGATGATACTTAGAAGAATGGCTTCTTGTCTGTCTCCACTAACAAAAATAGGCAACACCAAGTCAGCTACTCCTCAGCATAGTTATGTCCGTCGCAGCCTTCTTGTGTTTCAGGAGGCACAAACAAACGTTATCACAATTATGGTGAAACGCTGAAAACATGCAAATAATTTTCACCGTACTGGTTAATTGAAAAGCTCTGCGGCATACTTCTTGGATCAAGACACTTACCTGTTCCCACGCAAAGAGGAGTATATAGAACCACGGTGGATTTCCAGCTGATGAAGTAAAGGATTATTAAAGGAACGGGATGACCATGGGAATCATCGTTAATTCTCTGAAACAGAATCCGCCCTTTTCACCTGCCAAACACATGCCCACTTCTCCTCTCTGGGGATAATAAAAACTAACCAGCGAACTGACAGAGGGCCTGACCCCCCCATCCGCATCGACCACACACACACAAAAAAAAACCGTACCCTCCAACTACTAATTATAATGCTAACTTGCAAAATTTCCCTGCATTTTAAAACAATGGAAAAATGGGGGTGGGATGATACTTAGAAGAATGGCTTCTTGTCGGTCTCCACTAACAAAAATAGGCAACACCAAGTCAGCTACTCCTCAGCATAGTTATGTCCGTCGCAGCCTTCTTGGGTTTCAGGAGGCACATACAAACGTTATCAAAATTATGGTGAAACTCTGAAAACCTGCAAATAATTTTCAACGTAGTGGTTAATTGAAAAGCTCTGCGGCATACTTCTTGGAACAAGCCAGATACCTGTGCCGACGCATAGAGGAGTATATAGAAACATGGTGGAATCCCAGCTGAGGAAGCAAAGGATTCTTAAAAGAATGAGATGACCATGCGGATCCTGTTTAATTCTCTGAAACAGAATCCGCACTTTTCACCTGCCAAACACATGCCCACTTTTCCTCTCTGGGGATAGTAAAAACAAACCAGCGATCTGACAGATGGCCTGACCAACCCATCCACACTGACCCCACAAAAAAAAAAAAAAAAGTGCCCTCCAGCTACTAATTATAATGCCAATTTCCAAAATTTCCCTGCATTTTTCAACAATGGAGAAATGATGGTGGGCTGATACTTAGAAGAATGGCTTCTTGTCAGTCTCCACTGACAAAAATAGGCAACACCAAGTCAGCTACGCGTCAACATAATTATGTCCGTAGCAGCCATATTTGGTTTCAGTAGGGACATACACACGTTATCACAATTATGGTGAAACGCAGAAAACCTGCAAAGGATTTTCAACATACTGGTTAATTGAAAAGCTCTGAGGCATACTTCTTGGAACAAGCCAGTGTCTTGTGCCCACGCATAGAGAAGTATATAGAACCATGGTGGATTCCCATCTCATGAAGCAAAGGATTCTTAAAGGAACGGGATTACCATGCGGATCCTGTTTAATTCTCTGAAACAGATCCGCAGTTTTCACCTGCCATACTAATACCCACTTCTCCTCTCTGGGGATAATAAAAACAAACCAGCGAACTGACAGAGGGCCTGACCAACACATCCACACCGACCCCACAGGAAAAAAAAAAAAAAACACCGTTGCCTCCAGCTACTAATTATAATGCTAACTTGCAAAATTTTCCTGCATTTTTAAACAATGGAAAAATGATGGTGAGATGATACTTAGAAGAATGGATTCTTGTCAGTCTCCACTAACAAAAATAGGCAAAACCAAGTCAGCTACGCCTCAGCATAGTTATGTTCGTGGCAGCCATCTTGGGTTTCAGCAGGCAGAAACGAACATTATCACAATTATGGTGAAACGCTGAACACCTGCAAATAATTTTCAAAGTACTGGTTAATTGAAAAGCTCTGCGGCATACTTCTTGGAACAAGCCAGTTACCTGTTCCCACGCAAAGAGGAGTATATAGAACCATGGTGGATTTCCAGCTGATGAAGTAAAGGAATATTAAAGGAACGGGATGACCATGGGGATCATCGTTAATTCTCTGAAACAGAATCCGCCCTTTTCACCTGCCAAACACATGCCCACTTCTCCTCTCTGGGGATAATAAAAACTAACCAGCGAACTGACAGAGGGCCTGACCAACACATCCACACCGACCCCAGAGGAAAAAAAAAAAAAAACACCGTAGCCTCCAGCTTCTAATTATAATGCAAACTTGCAAAATTTCCCTGCATTTTAAAACAATGGAAAAATGGTGGTGGGATGATACTTAGAAGAATGGCTTCTTGTCAGTCTCCACTAACAAAAATAGGCAACACCAAGTCAGCTACTCCTCAGCATAGTTATATCCCTCGCAGCCTTCTTGGGTTTCAGGAGGCACAAACAAAGGTTCTCACAATTATGGTGAAACGCTTAACACCTGCAAATAATTTTCAACGTAGTGGTTAATTGAAAAGCTCTGCGGCATACTTCTTGGAACAAGGCAGTTACCTGTTCCCACGCAAACAGGAGTATATAGAACCATGGTGGATTTCCAGCTGATGAAGTAAAGGATTATTAAAGGAACGGGATGACCATGGGGATCATCGTTAATTCTCTGAAACAGAATCCGCCCTTTTCACCTGCCAAACACATGCCCACTTCTCCTCTCTGGGGATTACAAAAACTAACCAGCGAACTGACAGAGGGCCTGACCCCCCCCATCCACCTCGACCACACACACAAAAAAAAAAACCGTACCCTCCAGCTACTAATTATAATGCTAACTTGCAAAATTTCCCTGCATTTTAAAACAATGGAAAAATGGTGGTGGGATGATACTTAGAAGAATGGCTTCTTGTCTGTCTCCACTAACAAAAATAGGCAACACCAAGTCAGCTACTCCTCAGCATACTTATGTCCGTCGCAGCCTTCTTGGGTTTCAGGAGGGACATACAAACGTTATCAAAATTATGGGGAAACGCTGAAAACCTGCAAATAATTTTCAACGTACTGGTTAATTTGAAAACTCTCCAGCATACTTCTTGGAACAAGCCAGGTACCTGTGCCCACGCATAGAGGAGTATATAGAAACATGGTGGAATCCCAGCTGATTAAGCAAAGGATTCTTAAAGGAATGAGATGACCATGCGGATCCTGTTTAATTCTCTGAAACAGAATCCGCACTTTTCACCTGCCAAACACATGCCCACTACTCTTCTCTGGGGATAATAAAAACAAACCAGCGATCTGACAGAGGGCCTGAACACCCATGCTGACCGACCCCACAAAACAAAAAAGTACCCTCCAGCTACTAATTATAATGCCAATTTGCAAAATTTCCCTGCATTTTTAAACAATGGAGAAATGATGGTGGGATGATACTTAGAAGAATGGCTTCTTGTCAGTCTCCCCTGACAAAAATAGGCAACACCAAGTTAGCTACGCCTCAGCATAGTTATGTCCGTAGCAGCCATATTTGGTTTCAGTAGGCACATACACACGTTATCAAAATTATGGTGAAACGCTGAAAACCTGCAAAGGATTGTCAACATACTGGTTAATTGAAAAGCTCTGAGGCATACTTCTTGGAACAAGCCAGTTACCTGTTCCCACGCAAAGAGGAGAATATAGAACCATGGTGGATTCCCAGCTCATGAAGCAAAGGATTCTTAAAGGAACGGGATTACCATGCGGATCCTGTTTAATTCTCTGAAACAGATCTGCAGTTTTCACCTGCCATACTAATACCCACTTCTCCTCTCTGGGGATAATAAAAACAAACCAGCGAACTGACAGAGGGCCTGACCAACACATCCACACCGACCCCACAAGAAAAAAAAAAAAAAACACCGTAGCCTCCAGCTACTAATTATAATGATAACTTGCAAAATTTTCCTGCACTTTTAAACAATGCAAAAATGATGGTGAGATGATACTTAGAAGAATGGATTCTTGTCAGTCTCCACTAACAAAAATAGGGAAAACCAAGTCAGCTACGGCTCAGCATAGTTATGTCCGTCGCAGCCTTCTTGGGTTTCAGGAGGCACAAACAAACGTTATCACAATTATGGTGAAACGCTGAACACCTGCAAATAATTTTCAATGTAGTGGTTAATTGAAAAGCTCTGCGGCATACTTCATGGAACAAGCCAGTTACCTGTTCCCACGCAAAAAGGAGTATATAGAACCATGGAGGATTTCCAGCTGATGAAGTAAATGGTTATTAAAGAAACGGGATGACAATGGGAATCATCGTTAATTCTCTGAAACACAATCCGCCCTTTTCACCTGCCAAACACATGCCCACTTCTCCTCTCTGGGGATAATAAAAACTAACCAGCGAACTGACAGAGGGCCTGACCCCCCCATCCACATCGACCACACACAAAAAAAAAACGTACCCTCCAGCTACTAATTATAATGCTAACTTGCAAAATTTCCCTGCATTTTAAAACAATGGAAAAATGGTGGTGGGATGATACTTAGAAGAATGGCTTCTTGTCTGTCTCCACTAACAAAAATAGGCAACACCAAGTCAGCTACTCCTCAGCATAGTTATGTCCGTCGCAGCCTTCTTGGGTTTCAGGAGGCACATACAAACGTTATCAAAATTATGGTGAATCGCTGAAAACCTGCAAATAATTTTCAACGTACTGGTTAATTTGAAATCTCTCCAGCATACTTCTTGGAACAAGCCAGGTACCTGTGCCCACGCATAGAGGAGTATATAGAAACATGGTGGAATCCCAGCTGATGAAGCAAAGGATTCTTAAAGGAATGAGATGACCATGCGGATCCTGTTTAATTCTCTGAAACAGAATCCGCACTTTTCACCTGCCAAACACATGCCCACTACTCTTCTCTGGGGATAATAAAAACAAACCAGCGATCTGACAGAGGGCCTGAACACCCATGCTGAACGACCCCACAAAAAAAATGTACCCTCCAGCTACTAATTATAATGCCAATTTGCAAAATTTCCCTGCATTTTTAAACAATGGAGAAATGATGGTGGGATGATACTTAGAAGAATGGCTTCTTGTCAGTCTCCACTGACAAAAATAGGCAACACCAAGTCAGCTACGCCTCAGCATAGTTATTTCCGTAGCAGCCATATTTGGTTACAGTAGGCACATACACACGTTATCACAATTATGGTGAAACGCTGAAAACCTGCAAAGGATTTTCAACATACTGGTTAAATGAAAAGCTCTGAGGCACACTTCTTGGAACAAGCCAGTTTCCTGTGCCCACGCATATAGAAGTATATAGAACCATGGTGGATTCCCAGCTCATTAAGCAAAGGATTCTTAAAGAAACGGGATTACCATGCGGATCCTGTTTAATTCTCTGAAACAGATCCGCAGTTTTCACCTGCCATACTAATACCCACTTCTCCTCTCTGGGGATAATAAAAACAAACCAGCGAACTGACAGAGGGCCTTACCAACACATCCACACCGACCCCACAGGAAAAAAAAAAAAAAAACACCGTAGCCTCCAGCTACTAATTATAATGCTAACTTGCAAAATTTTCCTGCATATTTAAACAATGGAAAAATGATGGTGAGATGATACTTAGAAGAATGGATTCTTGTCAGTCTCCGCTAACACAAATAGGCAAAACCAAGTCACCTACGCCTCAGCATCGTTATTTTCATGGCATCCATCTTGGGTTTCAGGAGGCACAAACAAACGTTCTCACAATTATGGTGAAACGCTGAACACCTGCAAATAATATTCAACGTACTGGTTAATTGAAAAGCTCTGCGGCATACTTCTTGGAACAAGCCAGTTACCTGTTCCCACGCAAACAGGAGTATATAGAACCATGGTGGATTTCCAGCTGATGAAGTAAAGGATTATTAAAGGAACGGGATGTCCATGGGGATCATCGTTAATTCTCTGAAACAGAATCCGCCCTTTTCCCCTGCCAAACACATGCCCACTTCTCCTCTCTGGGGATAATAAAAACTAACCAGCGAACTGACAGAGGGCCTGACTCCCCCATCCACATCGACCACACAAAAAAGAAAAACCGTACCCTCCAGCCACTAATTATAATGCTAACTTGCAAAATTTCACTGCATTTTAAAACAATGGAAAAATGGTGGTGGGATGATACTTAGAAGAATGGCTTCTTGTCAGTTTCCACTAACAAAAATAGGCAAAACCAAGTCAGCTACTCCTCAGCATAGTTATGTCCATCTCAGCCTTCTTGGGTTTCAGGAGGCACAAACAAACGTTATCACAATTATGGTGAAATGCTGAACACCTGCAAATAATTTTCAACGTAGTGGTTAACTGAAAAGCTCTGCGGCATACTTCTTGTAACAAGCCACTTACCTGTTCCCACGCAAAGAGGAGTATATAGAAACATGGTGGATTTCCAGCTGATGAAGTTAAGGATTATTAAAGGAACGGGATGACCATGGGGATCATCGTTAATTCTCTGAAACAGAATCCGCCCTTTTCACCTGCCAAACACATGCCCACTTCTCCTCTCTGGAGATAATAAAAAGTAACCAGCGAACTGACAGAGGGCCTGACACCCCCATCCACATCGACCACACACACAAAAAAAAAACCGTACCCTCCAGCTACTAATTATAATGCTAACTTGCAAAATTTCCCTGCATTTTAAAACAATGCAAAAATGGTGGTGGGATGATACTTAGAAGAATGGCTTCTTGTCTGTCTCCACTAACAAAAATAGGCAACACCAAGTCAGCTACTCCTCAGCATAGTTATGTCCGTCGCAGCCTTCTTGGGTTTCAGGAGGCACAAACACACGGTATCACAATTATGGTGAAACGCTGAAAACCTGCAAATAATTTTCATGTACTGTTTAATTTTAAAACTCTCCAGCATATTTCTTGGAACAAGCCAGGTACCTGTGCGCACGCATAGAGTAGTATTTAGAAACATGGTGGAATCCCAGCTGATGAAGCAAAGGATTCTTAAAGGAATGAGATGACCATGCGGATCCTGTTTAATTCTCTGAAACAGAATCCGCACTTTTCACCTGCCAAACACATGCCCACTACTCTTCTCTGGGGATAATAAAAACAAACCAGCGATCTGACAGAAGGCCTGAACACCTATCCTGACCGACCCCACAAAAAAAAAAGTACCCTCCAGCTACTAATTATAATGCCAATTTGCAAAATTTCCCTGCATTTTTCAACAATGGAGAAATGATGGTGGGATGATACTTAGAAGAATGGTTTCTTGTCAGTCTCCACTGACAAAAATAGGCAACACCAAGTCAGCTACGCCTCAGCATAGTTATGTCCGTAGCAGCCATATTTGGTTTCAGTAGGCACATACACACTTTATCACAATTATGATGAAACGCTGAAAACCTGCAAAGGATATTCAACATACTGGTTAATTGAAAAGCTCTGAGGCATACTTCTTGGAACAAGCCAGTTTCCTGTGCCCACGCATAGAGAAGTATATAGAACCATGGTGGATTCCCAGCTCATGAAGCAAAGGATTCTTAAAGGAACGGGATTACCTTGCGGATCCTGTTTAATTCTCTGAAACATATCCGCAGTTGTCACCTGCCATACTAATACCCACTTCTCCTCTCTGGGGATAATAAAAACAAACCAGCGAACAGACAGAGGGCCTGACCAACACATCGACACCGACCCCACAGGAAAAAAAAAAAAAAAAAAAAAACACCGTATGCTCCAGCTCCTAATTATAATGCTAACTTGCAAAATTTCCCTGCATTTTAAAACAATGGAAAAATGGTGGTGGGATGATACTTAGAAGAATGGCTTCTTGTCAGTCTCCACTAACAAAAATAGGCAACACCAAGTCAGCTACTCCTCAGCATAGTTATGTCCGTCGCAGCCTTCTTGGGTTTCAGGAGGCACAAACAAACGTTATCACAATTATGGTGAAATGCTGAACACCTGCAAATAATTTTCAACGTAGTGGTTAATTGAAAAGCTCTGCGGCATACTTCTTGGAACAAGCCAGTTACCTGTTCCCATGCAAAGAGGAGTATATAGAACCATGGTGGATTTCCAGCTGATGAAGTAAAGGATTATTAAAGGAACGGGATGACCATGGGGATCATCGTTAATTCTCTGAAACGGAATCCGCCCTTTTCACCTGCCAAACACATGCCCACTTCTCCTCTCTGGGGATAATAAAAACTAACCAGCGAACTGACAGAGGGCCTGACAACCCCATCCACATCGACCACACATAAAAAAAAACGTACACTCCAGCTACTACTTATACTGCTAACTTGCAAAATTTCCCTGCATTTTAAAACAATGGAAAAATGGTGGTGGGATGATACTTAGAAGAATGGCTTCTTGTCTGTCTCCACTAACAAAAATAGGCAACACCAAGTCAGCTACTCCTCAGCATAGTTATGTCCGTCGCAGCCTTCTTGGGTTTCAGGAGGCACATACAAACGTTATCAAAATTATGGTGAAACGCTGAAAACCTGCAAATAATTTTCAACGTACTGGTTAATTTGAAAACTCTCCAGCATACTTCTTGGAACAAGCCAGGTACCTGTGCCCACGCATAGAGGAGTATATAGAAACATGGTGGAATCCCAGCTGATGAAGCAAAGTATTCTTAAAGGAATGAGATGACCATGCGGATCCTGTTTAATTCTCTGAAACAGAATCCGCGCTTTTCACCTGCCAAACACATGCCCACTACTCTTCTCTGGGGATAATAAAAACAAACCAGCGATCTGACAGAGGGCCTGAACACCCATCCTTACCGACCCCACAAAAAAAAAAGTACCCTCCAACTACTAATTATAATGCCAATTTGCAAAATTTCCCTGCATTTTTCAACAATGGAGAAATGATGGTGGGATGATACTTAGAAGAATGGCTTCTTGTCAGTCTCCACTGACAAAAATAGGCAACACCAAGTTAGCTACGCCTCAGCATAGTTATGTCCGTAGCAGCCATATTTGGTTTCAGTAGGCACATACACACGTTATCACAATTATGGTGAAACGCTGAAAACCTGCAAAGGATTTTCAACATACTGGTTAATTGAAAAGCTCTGAGGCATACTTCTTGGAACAAGCCAGTTTCCTGTGCCCACGCATAGAGAAGTATATAGAACCATGCTGGATTCCCAGCTCATGAAGCAAAGGATTCTTAAAGGAACAGGATTACCATGCGGATCCTGTTTAATTCCCTGAAACAGATCCGCAGTTTTCACCTGCCATACTAATACCCACTTCTCCTCTCTGGGGATAATAAAAACAAACCAGCGAACTGACAGAGGGCCTGACCAACACATCCTCACCGACCCCACAGGAAAAAAAAAAAAAAAACACCGTAGCCTGCATCTACTAATTATAATGCTAACTTACAAAATTTTCCAGCATTTTTAAACAATGGAAAAATGATGGGGAGTTGATACTTAGAAGAATGGATTCTTGTCAGTCTCCACTAACAAAAATAGCCAAAACCAAGTCAGCTACGCCTCAGGATCGTTATGTTCGTGGCAGCCTTCTTGGGTTTCAGGAGGCACAAACAAACGTTATCACAATTATGGTGAAACGCTGAACACCTGCAAATAATATTCAACGTACTGGTTAATTGAAAAGCTTGCGGCATACTTCTTGGAACAAGCCACTTACCTGTTCCCACGCAAAGGGGAGTATATAGAACCATGGTGGATTTCCAGCTGATGAAGTTAAGGATTATTAAAGGAACGGGATGACCATGGGGATCATCGTTAATTCTCTGAAACAGAATCCGCCCTTTTCACCTGCCAAACACATGCCCACTTCTCCTCTCTGGGGATAATAAAAAGTAACCAGCGAACTGACAGAGGGCCTGACCAACACATCCACATCGACCACACACACACAAAAAAACCGTACCCTCCAGCTACTAATTATAATGCTAACTTGCAAAATTTCCCAGCATTTTAAAACAATGGAAAAATGGTGGCGGGATGATACTTAGAAGAATGGCTTCTTGTCAGTCTCCACTAACAAAAATAGGCAACACCAAGTCAGCTACTCCTCAGCATAGTTATGTCCGTCGCAGCCTTCTTGGGTTTCAGGAGGCACAAACAAACGTTATCACAATTATGGTGAAACGCTGAACACCTGCAAATAATTTTCAACGTAGTGGTTAATTGAAAAGCTCTGCGGCATACTTCTTGGATCAAGTCAGTTACCTGTTCCCACGCAAAGAGGAGTATATAGAACCATGGTGGATTTCCAGCTGATGAAGTAAAGGATTATTAAAGGAACGGGATGACCATGGGGATCATCGTTAATTCTCTGAAACAGAATCCGCCGTTTCACCTGCCAAACACATGCCCACTTCTCCTCTCTGGGGATAATAAAAACTAACCAGTGAACTGACAGAGGGCCTGACCCCCCCGTCGACATCGACCACACAAAAAAAAAAACCGTACCCTCCAGCTACTAATTATAATGCCAATTTGCAAAATTTCCCTGCATTTTTAAACAATTGAGAAATGATGGTGGGATGATACTTAGAAGAATGGCTTCTTGTCAGTCTCCACTGACAAAAATAGGCAACACCAAGTCAGCTACGCCTCAGCATAGTTATGTCCGTAGCAGCCATATTTGGTTTCAGTAGGCACATACACACGTTATCACAATTATGGTGAAACGCTGAAAACCTGCAAAGGATTGTCAACATACTGGTTAATTGAAAAGCTCTGAGGCATACTTCTTGGAACAAGCCACTTACCTGTTCCCACGCAAAGAGGAGTATATAGAACCATGGTGGATTCCCAGCTCATGAAGCAAAGGATTCTTAAAGGAACGGGATGACCATGGCGATCATCGTTAATTCTCTGAAACAGAATCCGCCCTTTTCACCTGCCATACACATACCCACTTCTCCTCTCTGGGGATAATAAAAACTAACCAGCGAACTGACAGAGGGCCTGACCCCCCCCCATCCACATCGACCACACACACAAAAAAACACCGTACCCTCCAGCTACTAATTATAATGCTAAGTTCCAAAATTTCCCTTCATTTTTAACCAACGGAAAAATGATTGCGGCATGATACTTAGAAGAATGGCTTCTTGTCAGTCTCCGCTAACAAAAATCGGCAAAACCAAGTCAGCTACGCCTCGGCATAGTTATGTCTGTGGGAGCCATCTTGGGTTTCAAGGCACATACAAACGTTGTCGCAATTATGATGAAACGCTGAACACCTGCAAATAATTTTCAATGTACTTTTTATTTGAAAACCTCTGTGGCATACTTCTTGGAACAAGCCAGTCACCTGTGCCCACCCATACGGGAGTATATAGAACCATGGTGGTTTCCCAGCTGATGAAGCAAAGGATTCTTAAAGGAAGCGGATTACCATGCGGATCCTGTTTAATTCTTTGAAACAGAATCCGCACTTTTCACCTGCCAACAACATGCCCACTTCTCCTCTCTGGGGATAATAAAAACAAACCAGCGAACATCTAGAGGGCCTTGCACCCCCATCCACACCGACACCACAAAAAAAAAAAAAGTACCCTCCAGCTACTAATTATAATGCTAACTTGCACAATTTCCCTGCATTTTTAAACAATGGAAAAATCATGGTGGGATTATACTTAAAAGAATGGCTTCTTGTCAGTCTCCACTGACAAAAATAGGAAACACCAAGTGAGCTACGCCTCAGCATAGTTATGTCCGTGGCAGCCATCTTGGGTTTCAGCAGGCACATACAAACCTTATCACAATTATGGTGAAACGCTGAAAACCTGCAAATAATTTTCCACGTAGTGGTTAATTGAAAAGCTCTGCGGCATACTTCTTGGAACAAGCCAGGTACCTGTGCCCACGCATAGAGGAGTATATAGAACAATGGTGGATTCCCAGCTGTTGAAGCAAAGGATTCTTTTTTTTTTTTTTTTTTTTTTTTTTTTTTGTTGAGACAGAATCTCAATTTGTTGCCCAGGCTAGAGTGAGTGCCGTGGCGTCAGCTTAGTTCACAGCAACCTCAGACTCCTCGGCTTAAACGATCCTACTGCCTCAGCCTCCTGAGTAGCTGGGACTACAGGCATGCGCCACTATGCCCGGCTAATTTTTTCTATATAGATTTTTAGTTGTCCATATAATGTCTTTCTATTTTTAGTAGAGACGGGGTCTCGCTCTTGCTCAGGCTGGTCTCGAACTCCTGACCTCGAGCGATCCACCCGCCTCGGCCTCCCAGAGTGCTAGGATTACAGGCGTGAGCCACCGCGCCCTTCCAGGATTCTTAAAGGAACGGGATGACCATGCGAATGCTGTTTAATTCTCTGAAAGAGTATCCGCACTTTTCAGCTGCCATCAAATGCCGACTTCCCCTCTCTGGGGAAAATAAAAACAAACCAGCAAATTTATAGAGGGCCTGACCCCCCCATCGACACCGACCCGACGAAAAAAAAAAAAAAAAAACGTACCCTCCAGCTACTAATTATAAAGCTAACTTGCAAAATTTCCCTGCATTTTTTAACAATGGAAAAATGACGGTGGGCTTATACTTAGAATGGCTTCTTGTTAGTCTCCGCTGACAAAAATAGGTAACACCAAGTCGGCTACACCTCAGCATAGTTATGTCCGTGGCAGCCATCTTGGGTTTCAGGAGGCACATACAAACGTTATTACAATTAGGGTGAAATGCTGAAAACCTGCAAATAATTTTCAACGTACTGGTTAATTGAAAAGCTCTGCGGCATACTTCTTGGAACAAGCCAGTTACCTGTGCCAACGCATAGAGGAGTATATAGAACCATGGTGGATTCCCAGCTGATGAAGCAAAGGATTCTTAAAGGAATGGGATGACCATGTGGATCCTGTTTAATTCTCTGAAATAGAATCCACACTTTTCACCTGCCAAACACATGCCCACTTGTCCTCTCTGGGGATAATAAAAGAAAACCAGCGAACTCACAGAGGGCCTGAAACGCCCATCCACTCCTACCCCACAAAAAAAAAAAAAAAAATACGTACCCTACATCTAATTATAATACTAACTTGCAAAATTTCCCTCCATTTTTACGCAATGGAAAAATTATGGTGGGTTGATACTTAGAAGAATGTCTTCTTGTCAGTCTCCACTAACAAAAATAGGCATCAACAAGTCAGCTATGCCTCAGCATATTTATATCCGTGGCAGCCATCTTGGGTTTAAGGAGGCACATTCAAACGTTATCACAATTACGGTTAAACATGCTAAAAACCTGACAATTCTAAAAGTACTGGTTAATTCAAAAGCTCTGTCGCATACTTCTGGAACAAGCCAGTTACCTGTGCCCATGCAAAGAGAGGTCTAGAGAACCATGGTGGATTCCCAGGTGATGAATCAAAGGATTCTTAAAGGAACAGGCTCAAAAGTGCAGATCCTGTTTCAGTCTAAGTGTGAAACAGGATCCGCACATTTTGCCTGCAACACACATTCGCCCTTCTCATCTCTAGGGATAACAAAAACAGCCCATCGGATTTACAGATGCCCTGCCCCCGGCCCCCACCACCCCACACAAAATAGTCTGCTCCGGCGACTCGTCCTTATGCTATCTGGTGAAAGGTCATAAGCCTTTTAAAAAACTGGAGATAGGATGGTAGAATTATACCTAAAAGACTGGCTTATTGCCAGATTCCCATACCAAGTATTGGCAACAGCAAGTGACGTAGGCCTCAGCATAGGTTTGTCCATGGCAGCCATCTTGGGTTTAAGGAGACACAGATGAACCTTATAACAATTATAATAAAAGGTGCTGCGAAAGCTGTTAAATAATTCTCATGGTAGTGGTTATTTCAAAAGCTCTGCGGCATACTTCTTTGAACTAGCCAGTTAACTGGGCCCACGCATAGTGCGGTGTAGAGAACTATGGTGGATTCCCAGCTGATGAAGCAAAGGATTCTTAAAGGAACAGGATGAACATGCGGATCCTGTTTCATACTCTGAAACAGGATCTGCACTTTTCACCTGCCAAACACATGCCCACTTCTCCTCTCTGGGGATAATAAAAAGAAACCACAGAACTGGCGGAGGGCTTGCCGCACCAGCCCCCAGACCCCACATAAAAACTTCCCGTCCAGCGACTCCTTGTTATTCTAACTGCCAAAAGGTGCTCTGACTTTTAAAATAGTGGAGAAGGATGGTGAAATGATACTTAAAAGAATGTATTCTTTCCAGTCTCCAGTACCAAGGATCGGCCACACAAAGTGAGCTCGGCCTCAGCATAGTTTTGTCCATGGCAGCCATCTCGAGACGAACCTTATGACAATTATGATGAAAGGTGCTGCAAAACCTGGCAAATAATTCTCAACGTAGTGGTTTTTTCAAAAGCTCTGTGGAATACTTCTTGGAACCCGTCAGTTTTCTGGGCCCATGCATAGAGGGGTCTAGAGAACCATGATGGATTCCCAGGTGATGAATCAAAGGATTCTTAAAGGAACAGGCTGAAAAGTGCGGATCCCGTTTCAGTCTGAGACTGAAACACTATATGCACTTTTTGCCTGCAACACACATGCCCACTTCTCCTCTCTAGGGATAATAAAAACAATCAATCGGATTGACAGATGTCCTCCCCCGCCCCCCAACACTGTACACAAAAAGGTCCCCTCCAGCGACTCATCCTTATGCTATCTGGCGAAAGGTCCTCTGCGTTTTAAAATAATGAAGATAGGATGGTGGAATTATACTTAAAATACTGGCCTTTTGCCAGACTCCCATACCAATTATTGGCAACAGGAAGTGACCTAGGTGTCAGCATAGGTTTGTCCGTGGCTGCCATCTAGGGTTTTAGGAAGCACAGATGAACCTTATCAAAATTATGGTAAAAGTGCTGGAAAAGCTGGCAAATAATTTCCATAGTAGTGGTTATTTCAAAAGCTCTGAGGAAAACTTCTTGGAACCAGGCAGTTTTCTGTGTGCACTAAAAGAGGGGTCTAGAGAACCATGGTGGATTCCCAGCTGATGAAGCAAAGGATTCTTAATGGAACGGGGTGAAAAGTGCAGATCCTGTGTCTGTCTAAGACTGAAACAGGACGCACACTTTTCACCTGCCACACACATGCCCACTTTTCCTCTCTGGGGATAATAAAAACAAACCAGCGAACTGACAAAGGGCCTGCCCCCCTTCCACCCACGCAGATCCCCCCCAAAAAAATTCCCCTCCAGCTACTAATTATTATGCTAACTTGCAAAATTTCCCTGCATTTTTAAACAATGGAGAAAGGACGGTGGAGTGATACTTAGAAGAATGGCTTCTTGTCAGTCTCCACTAACAAAAATAGGCAACACCAAGTCAGCTACGCCTCAGCATAGTTATGCCCGTGGCAGCCATGTTGGGTTTAAGGAGGCACATACAAACTTTATCATAATTATGGTGAAACGTGCTGAAAACCCGGCAAATAATTCTCAACGTACTATTTAATTCAAAAGCTCTGTGGCATACTTCTTGGAAGAAGCCAGTTACTTGGGCCCACGCATAGAGGGGTCTAGAGAACCATGGTGGATTCCAAGGTGATGAATCTAAGGATTCTTAAAGGAACAGGCTGAAAAGTGCAGATCCTGACTGAAACAGGATTCTGACTTTTTGCCTGCAACACACATGCCCACTTCTCCTCTCTAGGGATAACAAAAACAACCCATCGGATTGACAGATGGCCTGCCCCCACCCCCCACCACCCCACACAAAATCGTGCCCTCCAGCGACTGATCCTTATGCTATCTGGCAATACGTCCTCTGCCTTTTAAAATAATGGAGATAGAATGGTGGAATTATACCTAAAAGACTGGCTTATTGCCAGACTCCCATACCAAGTATTCGCAACAGCAAGTCACCTAGGCCTCAGCACACGTTTGTCCCTGGCAGCCATCTTGGGTTTAAGGAGGCACAGATGAACCTTATCACAATTATGGTGAAAGGTGCTGCAAAAGCGGTCAAGTAATTCTCATGGTAGTGGTTACTTGAAAAGCTCTGCGGCATAATTCTTTGAACTAGCCAGTTAACTGGGCCCACGCATAGAGCAGTCTAGAGGCCCATGGTGGATTCCCAGCTGATGAAGCAAGGGATTCTTAATGGAACGGGGTGAAAAGTGCAGTTTCTGTTTCAGTCTAAGACAGAAACGGGATCCGAACTTTTCACCTGCCACACACATGCCCACTTCTCCGGTCTGGGGAAAATAAAAACAATCCAGCGAACTGACAGAGGGCCTGCGCCCCCCACCCACACCGACCCCACAAATAAAAATGTCCCCTCCAGCTACTAATTATTATGCTAACTTGCAAAGGTTTCCGTGCATTTTAAAATAATGGGGAAAGTATGGTGGAATGATACTTAAAAGAATGGCCTCCTTCCAGCCTCCAGTAACAAGTGTCGTGAAATCCAAGTGACCTAGGCCTCAGCATAGTTTTCTCCGTGGCAGCCATCTTGTGTTTAAGGAGGCACAGACGATCCTTATCACAATTATGGTGATATGTGCTGCAGAAACTGGCAAATAATTCTACACGTAGTGTTTATCTCAAAAGCTGTGCAGCATACATCTTGGTACAGGCCAGTTCATGGGCCCATGCATGGAGGGTTCTAAGGAACCATGGTGGATTCCCAGCTGATGAATCAAAGGATTTTTAATGGAACCAGCTGAAAAGTGCGGATACTGTTTCAGTCTAACTGAAACAGGATCCGCACATTTCACCTGCCACAAATATATCCACTTCCCTGTCTGGGCATAATAAACACAAACAACCAGACTGACAGAGGGACTGTCCCCCAAACCACCCCGATCCCACCCAAAAACATCCCCTCCGTTGACTCATCCTTATGCTAACTGCCGAAAGTTGCTCACCTTTTAATATAAGGGAGAAAGGATGGTGCAATGATAATTAAAAGACTGGATTCTTGTCAGACTCCCGTACCAAGTATTGGCAACACCAAGCGAGAGAACCCTCAGTATAGGTTTGTCCATGGAAGCCATCTAGGGTTTAAGGAAGCACAAATGAACCTTATCAAAATTATGGTAAAAGTGCTGGAAAAGCTGGCAAATAATTTCCATGGTAGTGGTTATTTCAAATGCTCTGTGGCATACTTCTTTGAACTAGCCTGTTAAGTGGGCCCACACATAGTGGGGTGTAGAGAACTATGGTGGATTCCCAGCTGATGAAGCAAAGGATTCTTAAAGGAACAGGATGAAAAGTGCCGATCCTGTATCAGTCTAAGACTGAAACAGGATCCACACTTTTCACTTGCCACACACATGTCCACTTCTCCTCTCCGGGGATAATAAAAACAAACCACTGGACTGACAGAGGGCCTGGCTCTGCCTCTCCCACCCCACACAAAAACGTTTCCTCCAGCGACTCATCCTTAAGCTAAATGGCAATAGGTGCTCTGCCTTTTAAAATAGTTGTGAAAGGAAGGTGGAATGATACTTAAAGGAATGGCTTCTTGCCACGGACCAGTACCAATTATCGGCAACTCCAAGGGAGATTGGCCTAACCGTAGTTTTTTCTGTGGAAGCCAGCTTGGGTTTCAGGATGCACTGCCTAACCTTTTCACAATCATTGTGAAAGTTGCTGCAAAAACTGGCAAATAATACTCAATGTAGTGGTTATTTCCAAAGCTCTGCGGCATACTTCTTGGAACTAGCCAGTTACCTGGGCCCACGCTCAGGGAGGTCTAGAGAACCATGGTGGATTCCCAACTGATGAATTAAAGGATTCCAAAAGGAACAGGCTCAAAAGCGGAGATACTGTTTCAGACTGAAACAGGATCCAAAGTTTTCACCTGCCACATACATGCCCGCTTCTCCTCTCTGGGAATAATAAAAACAAACCGCCGGACTGACAGAGGGCCTGCCCTCCCACACACACCCAACCCCACACAAAAAGCCGCTCCAGTGACTCATCTTTATGCTAACTGGCTAAAGGTGCACTGCCTTTTAAAATAATGGAGAAAAGACGGTGGAATTGTACTTAAAAAAAATGGCTTCTTGCCAGGCTCCAGTAAAATGTATCGGTACACCAAGGGAGCTAGGCCTCAGCATAGTTTTGTCCGTGGCAGCCTGCTTGGGTTTAAGGAGGCACAGATGAACCTTATCACAATTATGGTCAAAGGTGCTGCAAAAACTGGCAAACAATTCTCAACGTAGTGGTTATTTCAAAAGCTCTACGGCATACATCTTGGAACTAGCCAGTTACCTGGGCCCACACATAGAGGGGTCTCGACAGCCATGGTGGATTCCCAGCTGATGAATCAAAGGATTCGTAAAGGAACTGGCTGAAAAGTGCGGATCCTGTTTCAGTCTAAGACTGAAACAGGATCCGTACTTTTCACCTGCCACACACATGCCCACCTCTCCTCTTTGGGCATAATAAAGACAAACCACCAGACAGACAGAGAGCCTTCCCCTCAACGCACCACCCGACCCCACTCAAAAACGTCCCCTCCAGCAACTCATTCTTATGATAACTGGAAAAAGGTGTTCTGCCTTTTAAAATGATGGAGAAAGGATGGTGGAATGACTCTTAATAGCATGGCTTCTTGCCAGGCTCCAGTACCAACTATCGGCAACACCAAGTGAACTAGGCCTCAGCATAGTTTTGTCCGCCCCAGCCATCTTGGGTTGAAGGAGGCACGGACGAACCTTATCACAATTATGGTGAAAGGTGGTGCAAAAACTAGCAAATAATTCTCAACGTAGTGGTTATTTCAAAAGCTCTGTGGCATACTTCTTGGAACTAGCCAGTTACCTGGGCCCACGCATAGAGGTCTTTAAAGAACCATGGTGTATTCCCAGCTGATGAATCAAACGATTCTTTTTTGTTTGTTTGTTTGTTTGTTAGCTCATTATGGGGGTACAAAAGATCAGGCTATATACATTCCCCATGCCTCCCCTTTCCCCCGATTCTGAGCTTCAATTTTGTCCATTCCCTAGTCAGTGCACATCACATTCATCATGTAGGTGTGCACCCCTCCTCTCCCCCACCCCATGCCCCCCAGTTAGAACTTGAAGGGTGTCCATTCCCCAGGCAGTGCACATCACATTCATCAAGTAGGTATACACCCATCCCTTCCACCCGGCCCCAACCTCTGTCCGATACCCAATTGGTGTTGTTCCCAAATGTGCACTCAGGGAAACCAATTTGCTGGTGAGTACATGTGGTGCTTATTTTTCCATTCTTGGGATACTTCACTTAATAGAATGGGATCCAGCTCTCTCCAGGAGAACCAAAGAGATGCCATATCGCCATTATTTCTAATAGCTGAGTAATATTCCATGGTATACATATACCACATTTTGCTAATCCATTCATGAATTGATGGGCATTTGGGTTGTTTCCACATCTTTGTGATTGTGAATTGTGCTGCTATAATCATTCAGGTGCAGGTGTCTTTTTTATAGAATGACTTTTGTTCTTCTGGGTAGATGTCCAATAATGGAATTGCTGGATCGAATGGTAGGTCTACTTGAATCTGTTTAAGGTATCTCCACATTGCTTTCCACAGGGGCTGCACTAGTTTACAATCCCACCAGCAGTGTATGAATGTACCTATCTCCCCACACCCACACCAACATGTATAGTTTTGGGACTTTTTGATAAAGGCCATTCCCACTGGAGTTAAGTGATATCTCATTGTGGTTTTGATTTGCATTTCCCTGATGATTAGAGATGTTGAACACTTTTTCATATGTTTGTTAGCCATTTTTATATCTTCTTTTGAAAAATTTCTGTTTATGTCCTTTGCCCACTTTTTGATAGGGTTGTTTGATTTTTTCTTACTGATTTTCCTGAGTTCTAAATAGATTCTTGTTATCAGTCCTTTATCTGATGTGTAGTATGCGAAAATTTTTTCCCATTCTGTAGGTTGTCCATTTACTCTCGTGACTGTTTCTTTGGCTGTGCAGAAGCTTTTTAATTTGATCAGGTCCCATTTATTTATTTTTGTTGTTGCTGTGATTGCTTTAGGGGTCTTCTTCATAAATTCTTTGCCTAGGCCAATGTCTGTAAGAGTCTTTCCTACATTTTCTTCTAGAATTCTAATAGTTTCTGACCTTAGGTTTAAGTCTGTTAACCACCGTGATTTGATTTTTGTGAGGGGAGAGAGTTATGTGTCCTGTTTTAGTCTTCTACATGTGGATATCCAGTTTTCCCAGCACCATTTATTAAATAAGGAATCTTTTCCCCAGAGTATGTTTTTGTCTGCTTTGTCAAAGATTAGATGGCTATATGAGGATGGTTTTATATTGGGATTTTCTGTTCTGTTCCACTGGTCTGTGTCCCTGCACTTGTGCCAGTACCAGGCTGTTTTAAGAACCACAGCCTTGTAGTATAGTTTGAAGTCTGGCAAATTAATACTTCCCATTTTGTTTTTGTTGTTTAAGATTGCTTTTGCTAAACGGGGTCTTCCCTGGTTCCATACAAAGCGTAAAATTATTTTTTCTATGTCTGTGAAAAAAGATGTTGGTAATTTAATAAGGATTGCATTGAATCTGTAGATAACTTTGGGCAGTATAGACATTTTAACAATGTTGATTCTACCAATCCATGAGCATGGTATGGTTTTCCACCTATTTACATGTTCTGCAATTTCCTTCCTCAGTGTTTCATAGTTCTCCCTATAGAGGTCCTTTACCTCCTTAGTTAAATAAATTCCTAGGTATTTTATTTTCTTTGTTGCTATTTTGAAGGGTATTGAGTCCTTAATTTGGTTTTCCATTTGACTGTTATTGGCATATATGAATGCCTCTGATTTGTGTGTATTGATTTTGTATCCTGAGACTTTACTGAATTCATTGATCAATTCCAGGAGTCTCTTGGTTGAAACCTTGGGGTTTTATAGATATAACATCATATCATCAGCAAAGAGTGAGAGTTTGATCTCTTCTGTCCCTATTTCAACTCCCTTGATTCTGCTCTCTTGCCTGATAGCTCTTGCAAGGACTTCCAATACTATGTAGAAAAGTAATGGGGACAGTGGTAAGCCTTGTCTGGTTCCAGTTTGAAGTGGGAATGCTTTCAGTTTTTCCCCATTCAGTATGATGTTGGCTGAGGGTTTGTCGTATATGGCTTGTATCATTTTTATATAGGCCCCATCTATGCCTATTTTGTTAAGTGTTCTTATCATAAAAGGGTGTTGAATTTTGTCAAATGCTTTCTCTGCATCTATTGAGAGGATCATCTGATCTTTATTTTTGCTTCTATTTATGTGATGAATTACATTCCCATATGTCAAACCATCCCTGCATCTCTGGGATGAAGCCCACTTGGTCGTGATGGATTATTTTTTTTGATAAGCACTTGGATTCGATTTGTTAGAATTTTATTGAGAATTTTTGCATCTATATTCATAAGAGAAATTGGTCTATAGTTCTCTGTTTTAGTTGCATCCTTTCCTGGATTTGGTATCAGGATTATGTTGGCTTGGTAAAAAGTGTTGGGGAGAATCCCATCCTTCTCTATATTGGAGAATAGTTTATGTACGATGGGCACCAGTTCTTCTTTGTAGGTATGGTAGAATTCAGGTGTGAACCCATCTGGTCCAGGGCTTTTCTTTTTGGGAAGGTTTTTTATTGCTGTTTCAATTTCAGATCTAGATATCGGTCTATTCAGGAATTCTATTTCTTCCTGGTTGAGCCTGGGAAGGCTGTGTGTTTATAAGAATTTGTCCATTTCCTCCAGGTTTTCTAATTTGTGTGCATAAAGATTTTTGTAGAATTCATAGATGATATCATGTATCTCTGTGGCATCAGTCGTGATTACTCCTTTCGTGTTCCTGATCGAGGTTATAAGAGATTTTTCTTTTCTGCTCTTGGTTAGTTTAGCCAGAAGTGTGTCAATTTTGTTTATTTTTTCAAAGAACCAACTTTTGGTTTTATTAATCTCCGTTATGGTTTGGTTTAATCTCCCTTATGCTCCCTTATGGTCCTTTTCATTTAGTTCTGATTTAATCTTAATAATTTCCTTCTGCTGGGTTTGGGTTTGGTCTCTTCTTTCTTCTCCAGCTCTTTGAGTCTATTCATTAGATTGTCTATTTGTAAGTTTTCTGTCTTTTTGGTATAGGCATTTATGGAAATAAATTTTCCTCTCAGGACTGCTTTAGCTGTGTCCCACAGATTTTGATAAGTTGTATCTCCTTTGTCGTTTAATTCAAAGAATCTTTTGATTTCTGACTTGATTTCTTCATTTATAAAACGATTGTTCAGGAGAAGGTTATTTAGCTTCCATGACTTTGAGTAGAAATGAGGATTTCTGTTAGGGTTCATTGTTACTTTTATTCCACTGTGATCCGAGAAGCTGCATGGTATTATTTCTATATTTTTAAATTTTTTAAGACATTCTTTATGTCCTAAGATATGGTCAATCTTGGAGAATGTCCCATGAGCTGATGAGAAGAACTTATATTCAGTGGTATTTGGGTAGAATGTCCTGTAGATGTCAGTCAGGCCCATTTGTTCTAGCATTCTATTTACGTCCAATATTTCTTTGTTTATTTTTTGTTTGGAGGATCTGTCTTGAACTGTCAGTGGCGTGTTAAAATCTCTGGCTACTAAAGTGTTGTTATCTATCATTTGGTTCAGATCAAGTAGGGTTTGCTTTATGAATCTGGGTGCACCTAGATCGGGTGCATATATGTTAAGTATAGTTATGTCTTCTTGTTGAATTGTACCCTTCACCAGTATATAGTAACCATCTTTGTCTTTCTTTACTTTTGTTGATTTAAAAACTACGTTATCGGAGATTAGAACTGCCACGCCAGCTTTCTTTTGGGTTCCATTTGCTTGGAATATTGATTTCCACCCTTTTATTTTCAGTCTAAATGCATCCTTGCAGGTTAGATGAGTTTCCTGAAGACAGCAGATACTTGGCTTATATCTTTTTTATCCATTGGGCCAGTCCATGTCTCTTGAGTGGGGAATTCAATCCATTCACATTTAATGAGAGAACTGATAAGCGAGACAGATTGCTGTTCCTCATGTTGGGTTGAATTTCATTGATCTGTTTTCTCTCTTGAGCCATTATGATAACTGTGTTTTCATATTTATCTCTTGATTAGTGTTACATTCGAGGGTCCTTCTTGTGCTGGACCACGTGTAACTCTGTTTTGAATACTTCTTGGAAAGCTGCTCTTGTCTTGGTGAATTCTCTGAGTTTTTGTTTATCTGAGAATGTCTTAATTTCACCTTCATATATAAAACTGAGCTTATCTGGGTACAGGATTCTAGGCTGGGCATTATTCTGTTTCAGAAGAGTGAGAATGGGGCTCCAATCTCTTCTTGCTTGTAAGGTTTCAGTTGAGAAATCTGGCGTGATTCGGATGGGCTTTCCTTTGTATGTTACTTGTTTCTTTCTCCTTACAGATTGAAGAAGGGCCTCGTTAGTGGATATTTTGGTCAGTCTGATAACTACATGACGTGGTGTCTTCCTATTTGGTATGAATCTCTCAGAGGTTCTTTGAGCTTCTTGAACCTGTGTATCTAGAGATTTGGCAAGGCCTGGGAAATTTTCCTCAATTATATCTTCAGATACTTTATTCAACCCTTGCTTATTGTCTTCTTCACCCTCAGGAATGCCGATAACTCTCACGTTAGGCTTCTTCACATAATCCCACATTTCTTGTAGACTATGATTATTTCTCATGTTTCTTTGTTTTAACTCTGTGACTGCCTTATTTAATTGGAAAGTGTTATCTTCGATCTCTGAGATTCTTTCTTCTGTTTGATCTACCCTGCTCTTGAGACTTTCCACTGTGTTTTGTAGCTCCTTGAATAAATTTTTCATTTCCAGGAGTTCAGTTTGATTTTTCTTCAGTATTTCAATTTCTTTGGTGAATTTTTCTTCCAAGTCCTGGATCTTTTTTGTGGTTTCTTTGTGTTGATTATCCATTTTTTCTTGCATAATGTTCAGCGTATTTATGATCCATGTTTGAAATTCTTCCTGTGACATGTTGCTATTTGGAATCTGCTTTGTGTTAATTGGTGGAGAACTAGTAATCCTCTTTGAGGGCATGGTTTCAGCTTGATTCTTTATACTCCTAGAGTTCCTTCGCTGAGCCCTTCCCATCTGAATGAATCCTTAAGATCCCTTCTTTCAGCTTTAGTCTGGATAGGGGCACACTGTGAGTGCCAGGTAAGCTGCCTCCTCTGTCACTAGGGGGAGCCCTTCACATATTGTTCAGGATTTTGCTAGCTCCGCTGGGGGGGCTGCCCCTCTTCCTCTCCCGAGGTGGCTTCTGTCTCTCTCTGTGAGAAAGACAGTGGATAGGGAGAGTGGAGCGGTGCCCTCATTCGCCCAACGCCCCAGCCACTGCAGTTCCCGCGGGCGATGGTCTGCCCCACCCCAATGTCTGCAAGGTCCACGCTCTACTCTCTCGTGACTGGGGAACCACTCAGTGTTCACACAAAGGTGGAGCTCCTAGTCAGGGTCCGCGGACTAGGGAAGGGAGCCGCCCAGGGAGCCGCCCGGTACCCAATCGCTCCTCAGCGTTTAGGCTGTGGACCCCGACAATGGCGGCCGCCCGTCTGCAGATCACTGTCACTGGGGTTGAATGCTCAGGGACCGGCAGAGGCCAGAGGAGCCGGGGACCGGGAGAATCCAGCCGCCCACCTATACGAGGCAGTTTGGCATCTGCTAGAGCCGGGACCAAAGCAGCCCCACCGCCCGCGTATAGGAGACAGTTGCTAGGTGCGTCAGCTGCGCACAGCACTCCAGGGTCCAAAATGCCTCCTGCCAATGTCTCCTCTCTGCAGAGCCCCACATCTCCCGTGGCGATTCTGCACCGACTTCAGGCAGATCCTCAATTGAGTGGGTGTGGAGGTCAGAGGGGGAACAAGATGCTTTCCTGTGGGGCTGAACCCACCCCACTCTCTGGTGAGGTGGGTACAGCTGTCCCGTGCTCCCTTCTCTATTGGCCATCCCGCACTCTCCAGATTTTGGTGATTTATTTCCCTAATCACCTCAGTCTTTTCTTGCTCTCTCTCTCTGTCCGACGCTGATTCTCCATGGATTCACACCACCGTTCTTGTGGGGAAGTGAACCTCTAGGGTTGTGGGCAGTGGGAGACCCATGCCTTCCACTCCAGGAGCACGAATCTAGGAGGTCACCACCATTCCACCATCATTGAGAATGAATCAAAGGAGTCTTAAAGGAACGGGCTGAAAAGTGCGGATCCTGTTTCAGTCTAAGTCTGAAACAGGATCCGCACTTTTCACCTGCCACACACATGCCCACTTCTCCTCTCTGGGCATAATAAAAACAAACCACTGGACTGACAGAGGGCTTGCCCCCCCACACACACCACACGACCCCACACAAAAACGTCCCCTCCAGTGACTGATTCTTATGCTAACTGGCAAACGGTGCTATGCCTTTTAAAATAATGGAAAAAGGATGGTGGAATGATACTTGAAAGACTGGTTTTATTCCACGCTCCCGTACCAAGTATCGGCAACACCAAGTGAGCTAGGCCTCAGCATAGTTTTTTCCCTGGCAGCCATCTTGGGATTAAGGAGGCAGAGAAGTACCTTGTCACAATTATGGTGAAAGGTGCTGCAAAAACTGGCAAATAATTCTCCACGTAGTGGTTATTTCAAAAGCTCTATGGCATACTTCTTGGAACCAGCTAGTTACCTGGGGCCACGCATAGAGGGTTATAGAGAACCATGGTGGATTCACGGAAGAAGAGTCAAATGATTCTTAAAGGAACGGGCAGAAAATGTGGATCCTGTTTCAGTCTAAGACTAAAACAGGATCCGCACTTTTCACCTGCTGCACACATGCCAACTTCTCCTCTCTGAGGATTAAAAAAAAAAACACTGGACTGGCAGAGCGCCTGCCCCCTCACACACCACCTGACCCCACACAACAACGTGCCCTCCAGCAACTCATTTGCTAACTGGCAAAAGGTGCTCTGCCTTTTAAAACAATGGAAAAAGGTTGGTGGAATGATACTTAAAAGACTGGCTTCTTGCCAGGCTCCAGTACCAAGTATAGGCAATACCAAGTGAGGTAGGCCTCAGCATGGTTTTGTCCATGGCAGCCAGCTTGGTTTAAGGAGGCAGAGACGAACCTTGTCACAATTATGGTGAAAGGTGCTGCAAAAACTGGCAAATAATTCTCCACGTAGTGGTTATTTCAAAAGCTCTGCAGCATAATTCTTGGAAGTATCCAGTTAAAGGGTCCCACGCATTGAGGGGTCCAGAGAACCATGGTAGATTGCCAGGTGATGAATCAAAGGATTCTTAAAGAAACGGGCTGAAAACTGCTGATCCTCTTTCACCCTAAGACTGAAAGAGGATCAGCACTTTTCACCTGCCACACACATGCCCACTTCTCCTCTCTGGGCCTAATAAAAACAAACCGCCAGACTGAAAGATGCCCTGACCCCCAAACACCACCCGACCCCACAAAAAAAGTCCCTTCCAGCGACTCATTCTTATGCTAACTGCCAAAAGGTGCTCTGCCATTTAAAATAGTGGAGAAAGGATCATGGAATGATACTTAAAAAACTGGCTTCTTGCCAGGGTCCAGTACCAAGTATTGGCAACACCAAGTGAGCTATGCCTCAGCATAGTGTTTTCCATGGCAGCCATCTTGTGTTTAAGGATGCAGAGGCGAATCTTAACACAATTATTGTGAAAGGTGCTGCAAAAACTGGCAAATAATTCTCACCGTAGTAGTTATTTCAAAAGCTCTGCGGTATACTTCTTGGAACCAGCCAGTTTACTGGGCGCACTCATAGAGGGGTCTATAGAACCTTGGTAGAGTCCCAGCTGATGAATCAAATGATTCTTAAAGGAACAGGCTGAAAACTGCGGATCCTGTTCAGTCTAAGACTGAAACAGGATCTGCCCTTTTCACCTGCCACACACATACCCACTTCTCCTCTCTGGGGATAATAAAAACAAATCACCAGACTGACAGAGGGCCTGCCCCTCCACCACCCCCTGACTCGACATAAAAACATCCCCTCCAGCAACTCATTCTTATGCTCACTGGTGAAAGGTGCTCTGCCTTTTAAAATAATGGAGAAAGGATGGTGGAATGATACTTGAAAGAGTGGTCTCTTGCCAGGCTCCAATACCAAGTATCAGCAACACCAAGTTAGCTAGGCCTCACCATAGTTTTTTCCGTCGCAGCCATCTTGGATTTAAGGAGGGAGAGATGAACCTTATCACAATTATCGTGAAAGGTGCTGCAAAAACTGGCAAATAACTCTCAATGTAGTGTTTATTTCAAAAGCTCTGTGACATACTTCTTGGAACAAGCCAGTTACCTGTGCCCACGCATAGAGGGGTCTAAGACTGAAACAGGATCCACACTTTTCAACTGCCACACACATGCCCACTTCTCCTCTCTGGGGATAATATAAACAAACCACCATACTGACAGATGGTCTGCCTCCCACCACCCCCCCAACCCCACACGAAAACCTACCCTCCAGTGACTGATCCTTATGCTAAATGGTGAAAGGTGTTCTGCTTTTGTAAATAATGGAAAAAGGATGGTGCAATGATACTTAGAAGAATGGCTTCTTGCCAGGCTCCAGGATCAAGTATCGGCCACACCAAGTGAGCTGGGCCTCAGCATAGTTTGTCCATGGAAGCCCTCTTCGTTTCA